>NC_056437.1:73523607-73596107 GCF_018296145.1 Oncorhynchus tshawytscha
CCCTCACTTCCTTTCACAACACTGTGAGTATCTCTCCATGACCCCAAGCATGTCCCTCCCTCCCTCCATGGGAAATATAAGTGAAGAACAAAAGTGAAATAAGCCATCAGAAATGAACAGCAAACACACACACAAATGTTCTACTATTAGCTATGTACAGTGTCCTAACAGTGTCCTAACAGTGTCCTAACAGTGTCCTAACAGTGTGCTAACAGTGTCCTAACAGTGTCCTAACAGTGTGCTAACAGTGTCCTAACAGTGTCCTAACAGTGTCCTAACAGTGTGCTAATAGTGTCCTAACAGTGTCCTAACAGTGTCCTAACAGTGTCCTAACAGTGTCCTAACAGTGTCCTAACAGTGTCATAACAGTGTCCTAACAGTGTCCTAACAGTGTCCTAACAGTGTCCTAACAGTGTGCTAACAGTGTCCTAACAGTGTCCTAACAGTGTCCTAACAGTGTGCTAACAGTGTCCTAACAGTGTCCTAACAGTGTGCTAACAGTGTCCTAACAGTGTGCTAACAGTGTCCTAACAGTGTCCTAACAGTGTCCTAACAGTGTCCTAACAGTTGTAGTATGAAAGGGAATGGAAAATAAATCAACAGATAAATATTGGTTGGTTGTATTTATGAAGGTGTTTGGGCTCCACTGGTTGCCCTTTTCTTGTGGCAACAGGTCACTGCGGCATTCCTTGATGCTCCCCCTTCTCCTGCTTTCTTTCCCCCTCCATCCGTTCCATCTCTTTCTTCCCCTCTCTCTACCTCCCTTCCTCTTATTTCCGTGCATGCTCCTACTTCACTTGCACTCTCCCTCTCAGAGCCCTGCTGCTAGCTCCATGTCGTGCCATGCAGGGCGACAGAAATGTCAACCTTTTGAAATGGAACGTACATGTTGAATTGGAAATATCTCCAAGGAGGGATCAGGTGATAGGAGATGGTGGATCTGAGATATTGGATACCAGAGATGAGCAGATTCTCTCTCTCTCTCTCTCTCTCACACACACACACACACACACACACACACACACACACACACACACACACACACACACACACACACACACACACACACACACACACAGACACACACACACACACACAGGGAAATATCTTAAAAGATCAAATGTGCTCTGTAAGCATTAAAACTGTGATTCAACAGAGAGAGACAATATGACAATGTGAGACATTGCGGCGCAAGCGACAGGAACAGTTATCTAACCTAATCCACAAAGATACAATATTCCTTAGAATAACTAGGAGGTGTGATTTAAAACATTATGGTTCAAAGAACATTCTCTAACCTCCGAGACATAAGTCAGGAAACGACCCCCCCCCATGTCAACCCCTCTGTCTTACCACCCTCCAACCCCCCTCCATCTTCCCTCCTCCCTAAGTGTCACCCTCAGAGGGCGTACGCCCCTCCCCCTTCAGTTTCTCTGTCACAGGGCTGAAATAGTAATGTACAGGACTAGATAATTGGCCCCATCTGCAATGCATGGGGCTGGATGGAGAGAAGAGAGGTAGAGGAGAGGCAATTAACAGGGAAATGAGACAGATGAAATACAGGAGAGGAGAGCCGCTCCCTCCCTCCTTCCCCATATTCAGAAAGGTGGGATATGATGAACGACCCTCCAGCCTCCACCATCGGCCTTACTGTCAGCAGACTACATGTATCAAAGGGTTTCATGACGGACAGTAAAGATAAACACAGCTTTTACATGTTGTGTTGTAACTGATTTATTTAGAATGTCCTATAAGTCTCCCTCCCCTGTAATTACTTTTGGTATACAGGCATTCAATACCATTGACCAGCTAGAATCTCTGTGGCCCTGTAATTAATGGATTGTTTGGTGCAGTTAGGCTTGTTGAAAGTTCTCCAGAGAGTTTCCTGTCATTATTAGAGAAGCAATGGAAAGAGTGTTCACACATACTGTATTGGTTTTAGGTTTCAGGGCACATCCAGAGTAGAGCACACACACACACACACACACACACACACACACACACACACACACACACACACACACCACAAATACCTTCAGACAAAATAAAAATACATTCACAGCATACAAGAGTAGCATACTAATTTAATACAGGCACGCACACACACATGTACACACACACACACACACACACACCTTCAGACAAAATAAAAATACATTCACAGCATAAAGTAGATACTAATTTAATACAGGCACGACACACACATGTAAGGAATAAAAATACATTCACAGCACACACACACAATACACACAAATACCTTCACACAGAAAGAAAAATAAATTCACAGCATACAAGAGTAGCATACTAATTTAATACACACAGCCACACACACACACACACACACACACACACACACACACACACACACCAGGGCCCTCTCTAGAGCAGAAGTGGCAGGTAAGAGTGTGGTGGCTCCGCAGGGGACTGCATTGTCACAGCCACACAACGCTTTCCCACAATCCCCACTTTCAGGCGGCCCTGACAATGTCCCTTCCTCACAGCCGGGAGGCACAGTCAGGCAGGTGGGTAAACACACACCTGCGTCCCCTTCACACACGTACATGCACGCATGCAGACACATACAAACACACACACATACACGCAAGCGTGCGAGCTTGCACACACTCACTGACACAGTCTGGCACCAGGAAATTACTGTCCTTTCTCATCGGGACCCTGTGAGCGAATTCAATCAATCCCAGTGTGCAACATGACTTTCTACAGCATGAATGTCAATAAACTACCGATAGAGAGAAGCAGGGAAACAGTCAGCTGGGTGGAAAACAAGAGAAAATGGCTGGTTAACCCGTACAGTGCTGGTCCCATGGTCCACCCTTATAGGGCATCTTGGTTCCCTGAACCCCTACATTCTCCCACAACGCAGATAGTCTTTGCTCATCTAAAGCAGTCCTGTGAGCTTGCACACACAAACACACACACACACACACACACACACACACACACACACACACACACACACACACACACACACACACACACACACACACACACACACACACACACACACACACACACATCACGGTAAATAATTGTTATTAAATAATGTACGGCCTCTAGTAGGTCTAAAATGGCCACCTCACAGGTCTGGAGGGTTTGGATCTGTGCCAGCTTGTTTTGTTTTGCCTCCCCTCTCCTCTCCAGTCCTTTCATCTCCCTTTGTCTCTGCCCTCCCCTAATTTCTTCTCCCTTTATCTCATCTCCCCTCCTTTACTCTCCCCAATTCTTCCCTCCCCTACTCTCCACTTCTCTCCGGGGCTGCAGAGAACCAGGCCCTCAATTAGTCACTGGCTTTGGGATAATAAGGTCATTTTGTCACCCCCTGTTGAACTCTGTGTTTGCTGGACAGATGGAGAGAAAGAGAGAGACAGAGGGGTGGTGAGGCCGACGTTGAATGGGCCACTCTCGAGTGCCGCTATCTGGGCCAATCACAATCACACAATCAACACCCACAAGAGCCGTTACATAAACTAACAGGTCACTTCAACCTCAACCTTGCCTTGCTGGTCCACAGCACAGCACACACTCACTCACTCTCACTCAGACACTCAGATGAATTGATTCAAGGTGCTGATCATGAGTCATTTGGAGACGGAGAGAGAGAGAGAGAGGAGTAGGCCATTAATAGGGATGGAAAACATTAGGAGAAATCTGGTGCAGCATTGAAGGGTGAAGGAGCAGGAAAGCTCGTGACTGCAAAACAACGCACAGGAGGAAGTGGATACTGGCAGGGAAACAGATTTCCCAAACGCAAACATAAACACACAAAACAAAACACACACAAACAGAATCCCTCTCTTCCTTTCTCTCTCTCTCCTTACTCTCTGTCACCTCCGCCGAACCTTCTCCTCCTATCCCCCATCACACACTGTCTCTTCTCTCATCGGTGACATCTACTTTTCCTCACAGGAGGCAGTGTTCCTTGAAAGTCTTACTGTCAACCCCAATTTCAGTCTTTGCCCAACCCCTTGAAATGTAAAAAAGAAAAATGTAAGTATTCATTTTGGGGGTGGGTAAATGTAGTTATACCTGAACCCAACACTTTCTCACTAAGGCATACTTACCAGAAGTCCACTGGCAAGCTCTGATAATGTAATTATGGACATCGCCAACAAACACAAATCTGGACTGTTAACTCACAGTGGTAAGAGTTCCTGACATCTATTGCCACATGCGGTGTAAGTTTGACTCCGCCATGGGGCGCGAGGAAATATAGACTACAATTTATTGTGCTATTGTTTCGGGAAGAAAGGTGCAAAAGTGCAACTCCTTGAAAATAAAGATTAGGGGCTCAATTCAATCCAACCTGCATGGCAGTATTTACACAGGAGCTCTTTTTCCAATGGTCAACTTAACTCACAGATTGGTCTTGGGTATAGTGGGCACAAGTTAGTAAAAAATACATCGTTTTGACATGTCCACCATCGTCATCAATTGTTACGATGGATGTAGCTATGATGGATCTTGTTACGATTGATGTAGCTATGATGGATCTTGTTACGATGGATGTAGCTATGATGGATCTTGTTATAATGGATGTAGCTACGATGGATCTTGTTACGATGGATGTAGCTACGATGGATCTTGTTACGATGGATGTAGCTACGATAGATCTTGTTATGATGGATGTAGCTACGATGGATCTTGTTACGATTGATGTAGCTATGATGGATCTTGTTACGATGGATGTAGCTATGATGGATCTTGTTATAATGGATGTAGCTACGATGGATCTTGTTACGATGGATGTAGCTACGATGGATCTTGTTACGATGGATGTAGCTACGATAGATCTTGTTATGATGGATGTAGCTACGATGGATCTTGTTACGATTGATGTAGCTACGATGGATCTTGTTACGATGGATGTAGCTACGATGGATCTTGTTACGATTGATGTAGCTACGATGGATCTTGTTACGATGGATCTTGTTATGATGGATGTAGCTACGATGGATCTTGTTACGATGGATGTAGCTACGATGGATCTTGTTATGATGGATGTAGCTACGATGGATCTTGTTACGATGGATCTTGTTATGATGGATGTAGCTACGATGGATCTTGTTATGATGGATGTAGCTACGATGGATCTTGTTATGATGGATGTAGCTACGATGGATCTTGTTACGATGGATGTAGCTACGATGGAACTTGTTATGATGGATGTAGCTACGATGGATCTTGTTACGATGGATCTTGTTACGATGGATCTTGTTATGATGGATGTAGCTATGGTGGATCTTGTTACGATGGATCTTGTTATGATGGATGTAGCTACAATGGATCTTGTTATGATGGATGTAGCTACGATGGATCTTGTTACGATGGATCTTGTTATGATGGATGTAGCTATGGTGGATCTTGTTACGATGGATCTTGTTATGATGGATGTAGCTACGATGGATCTTGTTATGATGGATGTAGCTATGATGGATCTTGTTACGATGGATCTTGTTATGATGGATGTAGCTACGATGGATCTTGTTACGATGGATCTTGTTATGATGGATGTAGCTACGATGGATCTTGTTACGATGGATCTTGTTATGATGGATGTAGCTACAATGGATCTTGTTACGATGGATGTAGCTACGATGGATCTTGTTATGATGGATGTAGCTATGATGGATCTTGTTACGATGGATCTTGTTATGATGGATGTAGCTACGATGGATCTTGTTATGATGGATGTAGCTACGATGGATCTTGTTATGATGGATGTAGCTATGATGGATCTTGTTACGATTGATGTAGCTACGATGGATCTTGTTACGATGGATGTAGCTACGATGGATCTTGTTATGATGGATGTAGCTACGATGGATCTTGTTACGATGGATCTTGTTATGATGGATGTAGCTACGATTGATCTTGTTATGATGGATGTAGCTACGATGGATCTTGTTATGATGGATGTAGCTACGATGGATCTTGTTATGATGGATGTAGCTACGATGGATCTTGTTACGATGGATCTTGTTATGATGGATGTAGCTACGATGGATCTTGTTACGATTGATGTAGCTACGATGGATCTTGTTATGATGGATGTAGCTACGATGGATCTTGTTATGATGGATGTAGCTACGATGGATCTTGTTATGATGGATGTAGCTACGATGGATCTTGTTACGATGGATCTTGTTATGATGGATGTAGCTACGATGGATCTTGTTACGATGGATGTAGCTACGATGGATCTTGTTATGATGGATGTAGCTACGATGGATCTTGTTACGATGGATCTTGTTATGATGGATGTAGCTACGATGGATCTTGTTACGATGGATCTTGTTATGATGGATGTAGCTACGATGGATCTTGTTACGATGGATCTTGTTATGATGGATGTAGCTATGGTGGATCTTGTTACGATGGATGTAGCTACGATGGATCTTGTTATGATGGATGTAGCTACGATGGATCTTGTTACGATGGATCTTGTTATGATGGATGTAGCTACGATGGATCTTGTTATGATGGATGTAGCTACGATGGATCTTGTTACGATGGATGTAGCTACGATGGATCTTGTTATGATGGATGTAGCTACGATGGATCTTGTTACGATGGATCTTGTTATGATGGATGTAGCTACGATGGATCTTGTTACGATTGATGTAGCTACGATGGATCTTGTTACGATGGATGTAGCTACGATGGATCTTGTTATGATGGATGTAGCTACGATGGATCTTGTTATGATGCATGTAGCTATGATGGATTTTGTTATTGTTACGATGGATCTACGCCCACGAACGTTAGTTTATTCTCCGCAATTTGTGCTGATCGGAGTACCTCACAGACGATTTGTAGAACGCAAACACATTCTAACCGTTCTGATTGGTCCCAGAAACCGATGGGTTGGGCCAGAAGCAGAACACACGTGGGTAAAGCGGAGTTTAGAAAATGTGTCATTGGCTTTGATACTCTAATTGGTTAGAGATGATCCCATTGCTGATGACTTTGTTTTGTACAACACCCCTCATTTTGATGTCTCCACAAACGAATTCAACAATGGCAGTCTTAGACTGAAGTATGTAACAAACACAGAGCAGTGGAAGAATTCCGTTTAGTCATCAGGCAAGTTGACAAGGACTTCTACAGGCAATACACAGTTTACTGGGACTTTCCAAATGTTCTTGGCAGGGTTGATATCAAATCCAGTTCAAGTGAGTCAATTCAGGAACTAAGCTCACATTCCAATTTTACTCAATACATTTCTATGAGACAAATGTGTAATTGAAATTGTAATTTCAGTTTACTACCTGAATTGACTAAAGGGCAATTCCACAGTAATGGAATTACACTGAGACTCAGCAGATGTTCTTACTTTAAAATGTACACCAAACAAAAATCATTTAAAGTTTTACAAATCCACGATGCACAAGGACTACTTTTAACAATTTCCACAGAATATGTTACAAAAACACATTTACATGTAGAACTGTGCAGATACAAAGTTTGTAAAAAATAATGAAATAGGGCCTCACGAGTGGCGCAGTGGTCTAAGACATTGCATTGCAGTGCTTGAGTTGTCACTACAGCCAGCCCTGGGATTGAGCCCAGGCTGTGTCACAGCTGACTGAGACTGGGAGACCAATGAGGAAGCGCACAACTGGCCCGGCGTTGTCCAAGTTAGGGGAGGGTTTGGCCGGCCGAGATTTCCTTGTCCCATCGTGCTCTAGCGACTCCTTGTGGCGGGCCAGGGACCTGCAAACTAACATTGGTCGCCAGTTGAACAGTGTTTCCTCTGACACATTGGTGCAGCTGGCTTCCATGTTAAGTGAGCAGTGCGGCATGGCAGGGTCGTGTTTCGTCTCTCCTGAGTCCGTACGGGAGTTGCAGCAATGGGACAAGACTATAACTATCAATTGGATATCACAAAAAATGAGTTAAAAAATATATAGTTGTCACGACTTCTGCCGAAGTTGGCTCCCCTGCCTGTTCGGGCGGTGCTCGGTGGTCGTCGTCACCGTCCTACTAGCCACTACTATATGTAGTAGGTTGTCCCGCCCTTGTTTTGTGCGGGATTGTTTTTTGTTACTCTGTCGTATGGTGGTTTCCGTGTGTGTATTCTCCAGACTATTTGGTCCTGTGTTTGGGCTGGTCAATTGTATGCGCCCTGTATGTTGGCGTGACCGTTTTGTGCGCCGGAGAATAAATTGACGATCTACTGAACCCTGCTCTCTGCGCCTGATTCCACCCACCACTCCTAGTATCCCGTGACAATAGTAGTGATATTATTGCAATTCTGTTACCAAACTTTGCAAATGCACAGATTTCCACTAAATGTATTTGATTGATATTTACTGTATACATTTTTCAAAGTAATTATTGTGTATAGAGTTTTTTGGTTTGTTAAACTTTGAAATCAATGGC
Source organism: Oncorhynchus tshawytscha (assembly GCF_018296145.1). Classification (NCBI taxonomy): domain Eukaryota; kingdom Metazoa; phylum Chordata; class Actinopteri; order Salmoniformes; family Salmonidae; genus Oncorhynchus; species Oncorhynchus tshawytscha. Next base: position 73,532,011 of record NC_056437.1, read on the forward strand.
TTTGTTTGGCATACATTTTAAAGTGAAAAAATGGGAGTCTCAGTGTAATTCCGTTAACTGTGGAATTCCCTGAACTGGAATGGAAATGATCACAACCCTGGTCCCTCAGTTTTCCTGGAAACAGGCTGTGAAAAAGGCTTTCTGGAAACATCAAGAAGAACAGACAGTCCACTTTCTCAATAGAGTACCGAGACCTGGTGAAATTGGGTCTTTCTATAAACTAGGGGACCAGTGAGGATTTACTACACTGGACAACTTGTTACAGCTGTTGATTAGTCATTGATAATAATTCCCTTAAGAGAGGATCAGAACGATATTCAATCAAATTCCCACGTTGATTTAAAAGATTATTTTCACATATTTTAGAAAGTAATAATAATTTGAACATCAATACATTGGCAAGGCCTAAAAAAAAGCATTTAAGGGAAAGTCCTTGAATTTGAATAGTCAATGTCTGTATGATGTATTGTTGTCTTTACCTTCTTGCCCTTTGTGCTGTTGTCTGTGCCCAAAAATGTTTGTACCATGTTTTGTGCTGCTACCTGCCATGTTGTGTTGCTACCATGTTGTTGTCATGTTGTGTTGCTAACATTCTGTGTTGTCATGTGTTGCTGCCTTGCTATGTTGTTGACTTATAGGTCTCTATGTAGTGTTGTGTTGCCTCTTTTCTCGTGATGTGTGTTTAGTGCTATATTTGTATTTATTATTTGTAGTTATTTTTAATCCCAGCCCCCGTCCCCGCAGGAGGCATTTTGTCTTTTGGTAGGGCATCATTGTTAATAAGAATTTGTTCTTAACTGGCTTGCCTAGTTAAATAAAGGTTAAATACAGGTATTTTTATAAAAATGAACCATTCTTAAAGGATGTATAGTCCTAGTCCTATGTTGTTGTATAGCTGGAGTTATGGGCCAATTTGCGTGTATTCACTTTCATTCATGTGGAACTGCATGACTTTTATTAGATTTTTTTTCAAACCATTTTTTTTATTTTTTTTATCACAATGTCACATATTGGCTCCCTTATTTATAGAAAGACCCAATTGGGACAGAAGCCTAAACACACAGCTACACATTAGACACAGGGTTATCATTAACCAACCACTTTGGGTGATGAGAAGTCATAATGGATTCGCACCTGAAGCACTTCCTCTCTATCCATTTATCAATGTGGTTCCTCTCCCTCCGCCAAGCTCTTTCCACCTCCTTCTGCGCTGTATCTCTCTTCCTTTGTCTCTCTCTACCTCCATCCATGTTCTAACACTCCACAGAGCAGTCTTGTAGCAGGCATTGACCCTTGTGTTATCCCCTTACCGCTGGCACAGCATGGGTTTACTTCCTCAGTCATCTCCGGCCAATCCCTTGTATAATCACCCTCACACACACCTTGTACTAAGACCATGTCTTAAGGCTCCAATGTGGATCGAGCATCTGTCTGCTGATCATTCAGCGGGCTGTGCTTTCGGGACCACCCAGTGTAGACGTCCGACTGCCAACATTTTCACGCAATGTAGAATCGGTGCGCACTCTGTTCAGAGGTGCTAAGTACTCTCGGCCAGCTAACGCTATTGGTGTGTCTGAGCCCTTAGCAATAACCTTGTCTAACACCCAACACATATAAACACATGGACATGTTCGCAAACACACACAGCATGGACAAATGCACACACACGCACGCACACACACAACACACACACACACACACACACACACACACACACACACACACACACACACACACACACACACACACACACACACACACACACACACACACACACACACTGACCCATTAGACCAACCCCAACTCCAGGCCCAATTCCATCAATCCAGCAACCTCTAACACACACAATTGGATTCCTTCTGTCCTTGGCTTCTGATACAGTCCACTGCACCCCCTTCATCCCTCCCTCCCTCCCTCCCTCTCTCCCTGACCTGCAGAACCCTTTTGATTCCATCTAAAAGGGTTCTAAAAGGGTTCATCCGTGTCCCTATCTAACACTCTGCCGTTCTAAACTGGGTCGGCGTATTAAGGTTTGTCCTGATGGTCTGATAGGATTCTGACAGGCTGTACTGCATGTCCCTTTCTGCTCATTTTATCCAAATCAACAGGTAATGCAATGATGATAAACTTAGTGGCATCAATTTAATCATTCACCTGCCAGTCTGTTTTTTATCAATGCATAAAAAAAGACATTAATTAATAGACATTAGTTTATTGATTAAACTAAGACAAGATCAGCTTCTCCTCTGCATGTCCCCGTAGTACATTCTGGTGGTACAGAGAGATGCGTTTGTGTGAATACTGCAGTACAGCTCTCTCCTGCTACTCTCTGCTGCTCTCCTCTCAGTGCTGGGTCTCTAGTTACTGCTCAGTCTCAGTATCAAATTACAAACTCGCCAAACACTGCTTTTACTCTCTCCATCTCCCTCTCTTTCCCCCTCTCCATCTCCCTCTCGCCATCTCCCTCTCTCTCCCCCTCCCCCTCTCCATCTCCCTCCCCATCTCCCCCTCTCCATCTCCCTGCCCCTCTCTCCCCCTCCCGCTCTCTCTCTCCCCCTCTCCATCTTACCTCTCTCTCCCCCCTCCCCTCTCCATCTCCCTCTCTCCCCCTCTCCATCTACATCTCTCTCCCCCTCCCCCTCTCAATCTTGCTCTCTCCCCCTCCCCATCTCCATCTCTCTCTCCCTCTCCATCTACCTCTCTCCCCCTCTCCACCTACCTCTCTCTCCCCCTCCCCCTCTCTCCATCTCCCTCTCTCTCCCCCTCCCCCTCTCATCTCCCCTCCCATCTCTCCATCTCCCTCTCTCTCCCCCTCTCCATCTACCTCTCTCTCCCCCTCCCCCTCTCAATCTTCCTCTCTCTCCCCCTCCCCATCTCCATCTCTCTCTCCCTCTCCATCTACCTCTCCCCCTCTCCACCTACCTCTCTCTCCCCCTCCCCCTCTCCCTCTCTCTCCCCCTCCCCTTTCCATCTCCCTCTCTCCCCCTCCCCCTCTCTCCATCTCCCTCCATCTCCCCCTCTCCATCTCTCCCTCTCTCTCTCTCCCCTCTCCATCTACCTCTCTCTCCCCTCTCCCTCTCCATCTCCCTCTCTCTCCCCTCTCCATCTACCTCTCTCTCCCCCTCCCCCTCTCAATCTTCCTCTCTCTCCCCCTCCCCATCTCCATCTCTCACCCCCTTTCCATCTACCTCTCTCCCCCTCTCCACCTACCTCTCTCTCCCCCTTCCCCTCTCTCCCCTCCCCTCTCCATCTCTCCCCCTCTCCATCTACCTCTCTCCCCCTCCATCTCCCTCCCCTCTCCATCTCTCCCTCTCTCTCCCCCTCTCCATCTCTCTCCCCCTCTCCATCTCCCTCCCCCTCTCCCTATCTCTACCCCTCTCCATCTCCCTCTCCGAGACATTGACTGACACATGCACTGACCATCGCAAACCTCTCATACACAGAATCCAGTCTATCTCTTTCTCTCTCTCTCTCTCTAGACACTGACACAAACACAAATGCACACACACAGTGACAGACTTTAATGCTCAAACAAGCAGACACGTCACACACAGAGAGAGTGGTGTAAAGTACATAAGTAAAAATACTTTAAAGTACTACTTAAGTAGTTTTTGGAGTATCTGTACTTTACTATTTACATTATTGACAACGTTTACTAAAGAAAATAATGTACTTTTTACTCCATAAATTTTCCCTGTCTCCCAAAAGGGTGCTGTGTTTAAAGAGCTGTTTCTGTGTTGCCTCTCCCGCCACATGTGGCCTCGTTCTGTTCATATTTAAAACCAAATACTTTTACTCAAATAGTATTTCACTTTTACTCGAGTCATTTTCTATTAAGGGATCTTTACTTTTACTCAAGTATGACAATTGGATACTTTTCCCACCCAGTGTACACAGATCACCTTTTCTATGTTGCTCATTCTCTCTCACACATACAAACACATGCATGTACACTCCAAGTCCAAAGGGAAGTGCTCAATTGGAATGAGACATACTTTTTTATTTTTCTGTTATTTTACCAGGTAAGTTGACTGAGAACACATTTTCATTTGCAGCAACGACATGGGGAATAGTTACAGGGGAGAGGAGGGGGATTGAAGAGCCAATTGTAAACTGGGGATTATTAGGTGACCGTGATGGTTTGAGGGCCAGATTGGGAATTTAGCCAGGACACCAGGGTTAACACCCCTACTCTTACGATAAGTGCCATGGGATGTTTAATGACCTCAGAGAGTCAGGACACCCGTTTAACGTCCCATCCAAAAGACAGAACCCTACACAGGGCAGTGTCCCCAATCACTGCCCTGGGGCATTGGGATATTTTTAGACCAGAGGAAAGAGTGCCTCCTACTGGCCCTCCAACACCACTTCCAGCAGAATCTGGTCTCCCATCCAGGGACTAACCAGGACCAACCCTGCTTAGCTTCAGAAGCAGGCCAGCAGTGGTATGCAGGGTGGTATGCTGCTGGCCTGTTATAATTAATCCATCACAAAGAAACAAACTGTTCATTTTCTGTTTCTAAATCGACTGTCACAGAGGACGAGGAATTTTCCCTTGTTGAGAGAAATTGCTGTCTGCTCGCTTGGCAAATTCCATTTCAGATGACACACAGCCAGAAAGACAGACTCACTCAAAACAAGCACACACACACACGCACACACACTTAACGAAAGATAACAAATGTCCGAAAGAAACACATGACTGAGCACACAAGCACACACACCTCCTATACTTAAAGCCCCAGTTCTTCCTCCTCATCCTTTGCCATCTGTGCCAAGGCAAGCCGTGGCACCATCTGTGAGTGGCTGGCACGATCTGGCCTGCCAATCATCAACCACACAGGTCAATACACAAGTACTGGAATAGACTGACTGACTGTGTGAGCCCTCTGCATGATGGGCCCCTCTCTATGAGGGCCCCTGTGATCTATAGACTACAGCAGGATGATACACTAACCCCATCACATTTCACTTCACAGCCACAAAGATACACAGGGACGTGGTTGACAACATTGGACTTGGTTGAGGACATTCGGCTTGATTCAAAACATTTGGCTGGTTGAGGATGCTGGTTGGTTGGCTAAGAACAAATGAAAGATATGTGCTCATTATCGTAGGGCAGACAATCCCACCACAGCCTATAAATATGCTGCTGACTGGTGTAGGTCTGTGGACTGGGGTTTTAGCACTGTGTGGGGATAGAGGAAATGAACAGAACGAGGCCACATGTGGCGGGAGAGGGAACACAGAAACAGCTCTTTAAACACAGCAGCAGAGGAGGCACAGGGAGACAAGCAGCACAGCACCAGCAGAGCCACGGGTCCCTGATCCTATAGGACAGTTTACACCTCCACTCTTGCTCTGTTCCAAGCGACACACTTGCAGAATCCCTATATTCAACCAGGGGCAAAGTGTCCGCGCTGCAACATGTTATGTGCAAAACACATTGTGACCGTGTGTAATGTCAAAGTCTCACTCTCAGCTCTCACTTATGCAAACACACACTCTGTAGCACACACACACACATTTATTACGCTTGACTAGAGCAGTGTCCTCTCTGACAGTGTCAGGGCACGAGAGCACTTTAATTGCTACTCTGTGAACTAGGCAGGCTGGGCTGTGGGCCCATCAGAATTCCCCTGTCGCTGGAAAACTGGGTAGAGGGCTGGGTAGAGGTAGAGGTACAGACCTCTCTACCCTCTAACACTCACCTCCCTCCCTCACTGCTTATCATCCTCTGACTCCTGGCTCGCCACACGGAAACTCAACCACAGGGTCAAGAGGGACCAAGGTCAGCGACCTCACTTCCTCCTTCCTGTTATGGTCAGTTTAGGCGTTCTATTATTACGTTCGGATTCGGATTCTCATCTTTGTCATACATATTAGAAGTCGGCCGATTAATCGGAATGGCCGATTAATTAGGGCCGATTTTGAGTTTTCATAACAATCAGAAATAGGTAGAATTTTTTTTTTTACACCTTTATTTAATCTTTATTTAACTACAAGGGTTAACTGCCTTGTTCAGGGGCAGAACGACAGATTTTTACCTTGTCAGCTCAGGGATTCAATCTTGCAACCTTACAGTTAAATAGTCCAACGCTCTAAACACCTGCCTCTTGTTGCACTCCACAAGGAGACAGCCTGTTACGCAGATGCAGTAAGCCAAGGTAAATTGCTAGCTAGCATTAAACTTATCTTATAAAAAACAATCAATCAATCATAATCACTAGTTAACTACACATGGTTGATGATATTACTAGTTTATCTAGCGTGTCCTGCGTTGCGTATAATTGATGCGGTGCGTATTCGCGAAAAAGGACTGTCCATGCTCCAATGTGTACCTAACCATAAACATCAATGCCTTTCTTAAAATCAATACACAGAAGTATATATTTTTAAACCTGCATATTTAGCTAAAAGAAATCCAGGTTAGCAGGCAAATATTAACCAGGTGAAATTGTGTCACTTCTCTTGCGTTCATTGCACGCATATATGCAACAGTTTGGGCCGCCTAATTTACCAGAATTTTCCGTAATTATGACATAACATTGAAGGTTGTGAAATGTAACAGGAATATTTAGACTTATGGATGCCACCCGTTAGATAAAATACAAAACAGTATTTCACTGAAAGAATAAACATCTTGATTCCGAGATGATAATTTCCGGATTCGACCATATTAATGACCAAAGGCTCATATTTCTGTGTGTTATTATGTTATAATTAAGTCTATGATTTGATAGAGCAGTCTGACTGAGCGGTGGTAGGCAGCAGGCTCGTAAGCATTAATTCAAACAGCACTTTCCTGCGTTTGCCAGCAGCTCTTCGCAATGCTTCAAGCATTGCGCTGTTTATGACTTCAAGCCCATCAACTCCCGAGATGAGGCTGGTGTAACTGAAGTGAAATGGCTAGCTAGTTAGCGCGCACTAATAGCGTTTCAAACGTCACTCGCTCTGAGACTTAGAGTAGTTGTTCCCCTTGCTCTGCATGGGTAACGTTGCTTCGAGGGTGGCTGTTGTCGATGTGTTCCTGGTTCCAGCCCAGGCAGGGGCGAGGAGAGGGACGGAAGCTATACTGTTACACTGGCAATACTAAAGTGCATATAAGAACATCCAATAGTCAAAGGTATATGAAATACAAATGCTATAGAGAGAAATAGTCCTATAATTCCTATAATAACTACAACCTAAAACTTCTTACCTGGGAATATTGAAGACCCACGTTAAAAGGAACCACCAGCTTTTATATGTTCTCATGTTCTGAGCAAGGAACTTAAACGTTAGCTTTCTTACATGGCACATATTGCACTTTAACTTTCTTCTCCAACACTTTGTTTTTGCATTATTTAAACCAAATAGAACATGTTTCCTTATTTATTTGAGGCTAAATTGATTTTATTTATGTATTATATTAAGTTAAAATAAGTGTTCATTCAGTATTGTTGTAATTGTCATTATTACAAATACATTTTTAAAAATCGGGTTAGGGTTAGTTTTTTTTTTTGTCCTCCAATAATCGGTATCGGTATTGAAAAATCATAATCGGTCGCCCTCTAATAGATATTTCATGTTTTAAAATGACATTGAAAAGACATTTGGTTTCAACATATCGACCAACATATCCTTTTTATGACATATGTTTTGTTCTCTCTGTTTTCCATGTCTTTCCTTCAGCCAAAACTCAGATCAAAAAGAAGAGCTAGACATCCAATCAAAGGAAGTCACTTCAGTCAGAGAGGGGAAGTGAGATCTGAAAGGCCACCAAACGACATGTCAGATGACAAGAGACTGTCGGAGTGGCTGTTGCTGCAGCGATACCGCCACATTCATTCATCACCCCAGTGCCATAGTGGCCCAAAGGACCCTGGGAAATATTGAGAGGATAATGTCAGTATACTATTCATCGTTACTTCTCCATTTCAAATGGCCCGAATGCAGCAATTAACCCTCAGATCGGTAGATCACCCTTTGAACGACTCTAAACCCCCATACAGCTTCACTTCTCACATCAAACAGCCACGTTTTTATTCAAATTGAGAACCTCATTTCAGAGACATTAACAGACATTTTGATCAGACTTTTTCCAGAATCCAATGTTATCCTCGCTGCTCTTCTGACGTCAGAACCCTGCCACTGCCTCTGTCTGTCAGCATCATCACTGTTGCTTTGTAAGGCACATTCAAATGAGGCATCTACCCACACACCCCAGTGTCCAAACAAATCAGTTCAAAAAGCTCTTCTTTATCTGGGCCCCAATTTCACACACGGCTGATTAAGGTTCCTGTTCACTTAGCACAAGTCATTATCCCCAAGCGAAACAGACAAAGGAAAGATACGTAAGAAAACATTCAGGAGAGCCCCCCATGAAACAAGAGCATGGTTCTACTAGTCACTCTTCTCTCAGTACTGTTACAAGAGTTCTGCTCTGAAGCCCTGGCCAGGTGCCACAGTAAATAGTTTAGGACCAAACAGGGATCTTTAGCGTGAAGCTTCACTGCCCATATGGGACAGACAAAGAGACCAAATGCTTCTGTGTGTTTGAGCAGCTAAGATTAGTTTATTTGTGAGGCACTCAAATATTCGAGAAACCCTCACATTGGATATTATGAGGCATCTGTCTTCAAAGGATTTGGCAAGAAAAGAGGTGCTTGAGAAAATGCCAGTCAGAGAAATCTGTTCACTGTTCAAACTGTGCTTTCAACTGGGATAGGAGGATGGGCATGTGCTAGTATTTGTGCTCATGATCCACAAATATGGATCCAAGCATTATGGACTTTGAACAAAGAGTACATGCTATTTACTTTTCATTTATCTTAACATTTTACCTCCAAAAATCAAACTTGATGTCCAAGAGCTTTCGGTCTCCTGCTGTTAGTGTTGATTGTTTGAACTTGGGATGAGAGGAGGATTGGGATTAGGTGTGCCTGTGCACATGCATGACTTATGCAATATGTGCGACCTTCGCATGTCAATGCTTAATTTTGGATCCAAATAAAGTATTTGAAATGTGTGCGTTTCACAGATGGCTGCTTTGAGATCAACAGCCAAGAGAGTCGCAGAAGACTGAGCATGCATATCCATCTGCCATGATCCAAATCCATCGTCATCTAGCCCCCTACTCCTCTTCCTCATCATTTGCCTCCCCTTCAACTCATAGTCCTCTGTCCAGAGTGAGCCTACGACAACTTAATCTCCATGATGTCTCTGGGTGGTCTATCATAGTGATGGAGATGAGGAGACATTAACTGTGTTCTTTAATATTCATAATCATTAAGAGCATCTTGACTGGCTGCAACACCGCTTGGTATGGCATCTGCTTGGCATCCAACCGCAAGGCGCTACAGAGGGTAATGCATACGGCCCAGTACATCACTGGGGCTGAGCTCCCTGCCATCCAGGACCTCTATACCAGGCGGTGTCAGAGGAAGGCTCTAGAAATTGTTAAAGATTCCAGCCACCCAAGTCATAGACTGCTCTCTCTCTGCTACCGCACGCCAAGCGGTACCGATGGGATCCATCAGCATGTAATCAGTGTTATTTAAGAAGGATCTGACTGAGTTTGGTGCTTCTCCGATCCTGGTGTGGCTGAAGAAAATCCCAGGATTCAACGTTGGGGGATAGAATCCCGTGTTTGCCCAGGGCAGCATTGGCGGGAAAGGGATCAATCAGGGGCTCGTGGGAATTTCTGGCACTGCCGAACTATCAGATAAAGACTATGAGACATCTGGGTAAACTTCTAAGGGCTTTATGTATTTAATGACTGGAGGGGGGTGGGGTTTCATCCCAAAGCCAAGGAGTGGTTATTGGGTAAAGCTCTAGAACGGAATTTCCCCCACCACACCACCAGAACAGGGTTTTGACAGACGCACCTCAGAGTCTATGCTCGAATGAGAATGAGATTCCTTTCTACATGTATAACCGAGAATCATCTCTTTCCTTGAATGCGACTGGAGCTGGATTTAGATATGACCTAGATTTAAAGGAGTAAGTAAGACTGCTGCACTCAAATCAGAGTTCCTCAGATACCGCCAATCCAAAACATTCCTTAAAACATCATTGTAGACCGTCGCCATCTATTTAAAAAATATCCCCTCTCTATCTCTATAACAGACACATATCTCTGTCTATCAAAGAGAGAGAGAGGGAGAGAGAGAGAGAGAGAGAGAGAGAGGGAGTCACATAGAGAACTAATCTCACTCTCACACTCTATAAGTGCTTGACTAATGTATTATAGAGCCATGTGACCAGGACTGGTACAGGATAGCAATCTGAATTACTGTTAGCCAGACTTTTAGCCAACCAGAAATAGGACACACTGGGTTAATACAGTGGAAAGGGGTTTAATAAATGACAGGAACGAGCTGATGTCCTGCCCCTCAGTGACATGACTGGGGACTGGGGTGAGGAGTTGGTGAAGAGAGGGAGGGGAGAGGTGTGGTGGCATGCAGTTGGGCTATATGGTAGGTCCCAACAGCTAGCTCTCTGACCACAAAGCCCCGTGGTTAAGGTTCTGTGTATTACTCTGTACAACATCTGTTATTATTTTATCCCGTCATGTATTTGCTCTGCTGTTGTCATGCTGACAATGTTCATTCTTTCCAGTAACTGCTCTGAATAAGACTGACCTTTTATTTGCTCCGGGGGTCAAAAACCCCTCAGAGCATGCAATAGAGGGAGGGCGGGAGGGAGGGAGGGAGGGAGAGGGGAGAGATAAAGAAACTAATTTTGGTCACAACAGTGCTGGGGGAAGATCCTTCCTATCCCTCTCTTGGTCTGTGCTGGCAGGCAGACGGGCGTCTTCCCGACAGTCAGCTAAAGTGAGGCAGGCAGGGCAGGAGCCTGCAGCTGTCCACAGCCCTGCTTAAAAAAGAAAACAGACTGGAACAGCCCCCGTCAACCTGTCCCCGTCCTCTCCAACCACTTTAGAAGCCCTCCCTTCCCTCCACCCATGGGACAGTCACTCACCACTCCAAGGGGGTGACAGACTTGCACGATTTGGCTGGTTCAACAATATACACACGGATGGGTTCTCCACTGCTCCCTCACACCATACATTGACACGTCAATTCCAAACAGGAGGTTTAAAAAATAACAGGTTTGTTTTCAATCTTCCGGGATAACTCTGTAATGAGCACAATGCTGTAATTGCTCATTTGCCTCTCTACCTCACTCCCCCCTTTAGTCCGTTCAGACCCCGCAGCTCATGTTTCAGGCTGATGAAATGTGTGTGTGTGGGGAACTGAAGCTCCAGCAGCACTACACATGAACTACACTAGCACCACAACACACTACACATGAACTACACTAGCACCACAACACACTACACGTGAACTACACTAGCACCACAACACACTACACGTGAACTACACTAGCACCACAACACACTACACATGAACTACACTAGCACCACAACACACTACAGGATAGAGCTGGGACAATAAACCAAAAATGATTGACCATACCGATCATTTATCCTGATATCGTTCATTATGATACGTAGCCTGTACTAGAGAAACGTGAAGTTTGACATGAAGTAAGTGTGTTAATGTGGGTGATTGTTAATGGGACAGTTGATGGCTACAACCATCAGACTCGTAGTAAGTTAGTAGTTTAAAGGAAACGTTTAAAAAACTTGTTGCACATTAATGTTATAAACTATCCCTCTATTTATCATTATTGCATCAATTCAGGCAATTTATCACAATGTGGATTTTTTGGTCCATATCGCCAAGCTCTACTACAGGAGAGCTGACCCAGATTCCCATCATGCCACTCTCTATCTGTGTGTTCCACATGTTGTGACTGACGACGAAGTTCACTGTGTTGCGACGTTCCTCTCTGATTCTATGAATAAACATGCCCTCTTGGCTGCATTCGCAGCACAGTCTATCTAAAAGAACCGCTGACCCTAACTGTTCTGTGATAGCGGTTCCAGAACACTAAACTCTTCGGATAGACTATTTTACGCCCAGGGATACGAGTAGGCCTTTAGGAGACATACAGGAATAAAAGTGGACGTCAGTGTGCTGTAGGACCAACATATCCATATTGGAATGAGAACAGGAAACGACAATGATGCTCTGATGCGCTGCTAAAAGAGGACACGGTTATCTAATTGGGATATCACGCGCAAGCCTGACAGAGTCACACACTTAGAACCTATGGTGAGTTGTCTGTCATCTGGTATTTCACGCCTGGCATTCAAAGTGTTGACCCTAAATCCAGTGGTGAACTTTCCTCAACGCGAATCACATAAGCCACACGGACAATTAACTCTTATCTGACTGGGGCGAGGCAGTCTCTACATTATAGATGCTTTGCTCTAGCGAAGGAATGAGTCTCCTTCACTGGTTCTATTTGTCCAGCATCTTTGATGGTACATCCTGGTCCTTCCGATAGCAACAGTTGATGAGAGTTCAATGTTGCCACACAGCTGAGCTGACTTACAGAAGAGAAGTCCAAACATGTTTATTACAATGTGCATCACCAGGAAACTTTTCACAAAGCCGTATAAGTATAACAATACAACGCCATATGAACAGGACAGTACATTCGGAGAATAAGCTTCAGAGGATTTAAGACCTAGAGCATGTTGACAACATGATCCGCTCTGCATTCTTGCCATATTTCTGTTACGAAGTTTGAACTCATGAACGTCAGTAGATGGCTCCAGTTCTTTTGGGGGGGGGGAGTTCAGAGTGGAGGGATTTAGGCCTCAGCCTCGTATTATACTATTCCATGGAATGTCCTGGAAGAAGAGCCTTGCGTTTCATCAATGGGGCAAAACACCCTGGGGTGAAGAGAAGCAACAGTCAGGGACTTGTTCATCTTCTCAAGGATTCCCCTACACCTCAGAGAAGCACACCAAACCAGAGAGCAGGCAGTGTTGAGGTTTGTTCACCCACACATCCACGGGGAATTCAATAACAGTGGAAATAGATAGCTTCATGGATTTATACCAGTTGCTAAGCAAAACTGTCTTGTAATGACAGAATGCCACTCTCTCTCCAAAAACTCCCACCTCCACAGAGCTTCTCCACAGAGCTTCTCCACAAGCCCCACCCCCAGTCTGTCTGTCTCTGTCATGCTACACCATCTGACTGAAGACACCCTGGAGTAGGAGACATGAGACTTGGGGGAAATAGTGACTAAAGGCAGACATGTTCTCCGTAATATGTAGGCCTATCATTTATGTTTGAAATCCCCTGGAGGAGCCAATACTTTGTGTCTAGGCCTCATCTTGACGTTCAACAAACAATTATTGAGTACGATGTAAACAGCATTGCCAGTTTTGATTTGACATAGTACTATATTTACAAGTCTATTGGAACAGTAGCGTAGTTCGACGACAGAGGCATGTTGTACTATCCAGGGAGGGAACGTCATAACTGTTAAAGATTTTCATCTGCTATGAGCGCAGCTAAAGCATGCATCTAATTTCACCTTTGGTGACCTAACCTTGCAGAGACGGCAGACGCGGCAGCAGCAAACTTCAGAGCGTTGGATCAGTTAGTCCTACCTTCTTTGTAACATTGTAACTGTTTCGGGGACTTGCAGCCTAACCGCGAGTGACAGACCACATCACAACATTTCCCTCAGCAAAATGTTTACCCGGCACTAGACCATCAGTTTGTTACACAGTAACAACTCAGCATCCTTTATTATCATTATTATTATTATTATTATTATTACAGCTTTGTCACTAACAAACAGTTCATCTAACCCTGGGTCCATCACAATAGAATGAATCACAATGAGGGCTAGCCACTGGCTACCTGAAGGCTTCATGTGGTTTTGCCTGGGCTGTGAGATGATTCCCCTCATTAACGCAACCTTTAAGAGCTTCCTATGATTGACGTGACATGATAAAGTAGGCTTTATGAAAACAAACCAACCTTCATAATGCCGCAAGGTGTGTTCACGCCTCCATGACTCCTTTCGGCTGAATTGTCACGGCTGCTGCTGCCAGTCCAAGGACTCCCGTGGTCCATGTACCTTCCGTTGGTGTAAACTCCCTCTGCCCCATAGACCGGGTGCCCGTGGGCAAAGGCAGCCGCCGAAATGTCCAGGTATGCCCGGGTGCCAGTCGGAGGCAGCACGGTGGCGTCATTGTTGTTCAACCCCGCTATTTGTGTCGCGTCCTGTGCCGGAGAGGCTGCAATGGTAGGATTTAGCAAATGTCCCGACACAGCCTCGGAAGCGTGTGCCCCTGCCATTATCCACGGACGTTAGAGCAACACATTCAAAATAGTGCATTGACCCATTGTTTCAAAACATGAGTCCAGGGCTGTGTAGACCACATAAGATCACCAGTCCACAGACGAAGCGCAGTCCACTGAATCTAGGATAGACTGATTAAACCGTCCGCGTCTGGCTGAACAAACTCTTGTCGCTCGAAAATGAACAGATGGTGCTCCGTATGTGATCTGGTGTAATTAGCTAACTGCATGGATTCATAAGGAGTCCCCTCAGAAACAGTTCCGGCTAATAAAAATGCGTTCATTTGCGTTTACACGCGCTTTCGTTTTTCCCCAAGCTTCTTGTTTGCGCCGAGGCTTCATGCAGAAGACCGTCTTACCTTTCTATTCGCCTGGTCCCTGCTCTCCTATCCGCTCTTATAGATGATACATTAGAAGCTTCCCCACGTGCATCCGCGGGATGCAGCTATATACAATGCGCTGTTATGTGAGTTGCTCGCTTGTCCCCTCCCTACAAGATCCATGTCCTTGTGCGCTCATTCACACACACACACACACACACACACACACACACACACACACACACACACACACACACACACACACACACACACACACACACACACACACACACACACACACACACACACACACGCACACACACGCACGTACACGTACACTTAAATAATTCATGTTCCTCACACTGAAATGATTCATGTTCATTCATACCACAACTTGTAGCCTAAGCCATTTCCAGGCTAAAACACATTAACGTATTAATAGCAGAGGAGGCTGGTGGGAGGATCCATAGGAGGACAGGCTCATTGTAATGGCTGGAATGTTTGATTTGTTTGTATACCATTCCCTTTATTCCATTCCAGGCATTACAATGAGCACATCCTCCTATAGCTCATCCCACCAGCCTCCTCTGAGTATCAGGGGAATGTGAGTGTATTTGCATGAAATATGTCTTATCATTAGGCTATTGCCTAAGGCTTTTATTTGTTATATTTGTTATCACAGCCAAAACTTTGATCAGGGAGACTGGTTATTCCAGAGTGGTGCAGCAGTCTAGGGCACTGCATCTCAGTGCTAGAGGCATCAATGCAGACATCCTGGTTCAAATCCAGGCTGTATCACAATTGGCTGTGATTGGGAGTCCCATAGGGCGGCGTACAGCGTCGTCCGTGTTTGGCCGGGGTAGGCCGTCATTGTAAATAAGAATTTGTTCGTAACTGACTTGCCTAGTTAAATAATTCATTCAGAAAGCCCCCTAAGTTGCATTAAGTACAAATTGCCCTTTCTGGTGACAAGGGCAAAAATCTCGATTGATGCTGATGATCCTCATAGTATATATCCCTATGGGTGTTATCAACTTAATCTCAGAACCCAGAACCAAATATTACATGCAGTCTCTTAACCAGACTACAATTATTTTCAGGCCAGGCTTCAGTCCCAATCAGAGAGGGAGTGGCATACCATCAGCATTACCCCCAACACTAATCCACAGAGAATGTCACATGGCTTTCACTCACATAAACACCACACCAGGCACCTCCACATTATTGATTGGTGAGAATGAAAAGCACAGGACTCAGAACAGACCTATCCTTGCTGTATATATTCATACTGTAGAACAAGTGGTACACAACCAATCCCTGTGCCACAGTTCAGAATTCAAGTGCTGCAGATAGAAACCCACAATATCTGTGATGATTCTGTCATCAATTCTGACCACAAATTAGCTAAATCACTTTCACTATCGTCATTTAACAAATCTGAGAAACAAGGGGGACAATTATCTCTGTGCAAATCGCTGATGAATTCCACAAAACATCTTTATCGATCTACTTCAACCCCATCACACGACTTCACAGAAACTCATCATTCTGTTAAAGTGTTTCACCCCTAATGATGCAGGACAAACCCACTAACAGGGTTTCATCCCAAATGGTACCCTATTCCCTATATAGTGCACTACTTTTGACCACAACTCATATAGGGCTCTGGTCAAAAGTAGTGCATTATGTAGGGAATAGGTTGCCATTTGGGACAAAACCGGGATCTTCGCCATCAGGGGAGGGAGGCAATCAAACAAGCTAAGGGTCAGTATAGAGACAAAGTAGAGTTGCAATTCAACGGCTCAGACACGAGAGGTATGTGGCAGGGTCTACAGTCAATCACAGACTACAAAAAGAAAACCAGCCCCGTCGTGGACCCCGATGTCTTGCTTCCAGACAAACTAAACAACTTCTTTTGTCACGCCCTGACCATAGAGAGCCCTTGAGAGAGAGCCCATCTTTGCTTGCTTCGAGGACAATACAGTGCCACCGACACAGCCCGCTACCAAAACCTGCGGGTTCTCCTTCACTGCAGCCAACGTGAGTAAAACATTTAAACGTGTTAACCCTCGCAAGGCTGCCAGCCCAGACGGCATCCCTAGCCGCTTCCTTAGGGCATGCGCAGACCAGCTAGTTGGTGTGTTTACAGACATATTCAATCAATCCCGATCCCAGTCTGCTGATCCCACATGCTTCAAGAGGGCCACCATGGTTCCTGTTCCCAAGAAAGCTAAGGTAACTGAGCTAAACGACTGTCGCCTCGTAGCACTCACTTCCGTCATCATGAAGTGCTTTGAGAGACTAGTCAAGTATCCTATCACCTCATACCTACCTGACACCCTAGACCCACTCCAATTTGCATACCGCCCCAATAGGTCCACAGACGGCGCTATCGCAATCACACTGCACACTGCACTAACCCACCTGGACAAGAGGAATACCTATGTAAGAATGCTGTTCATCGACAACTGCTCAGCATTTAACACCATAGTACCATCCAAACTCGTCATTAAGCTCGAGACCCTGGGTCTTGACCCCGCCCTGTGCAACTGGGTCCTGGACTCTCTGACGGGACACCCCCAGGTGGTGAGGGTAGGAAACAACATCTACACCCCGCTGATCCTCAGCACTGGGGCCACACAAGGGTGCATTCTTAGCCCTCTCCTGTACTCCCTGTTCACCCATGACTGCATGCCCATGCATGCCTCCAACTCAATCATCGACACTACAGTGGTAGGCTTGATTACCAACAATGACGAGACGGCCTACAGGGAGGAGGTGAGGGCCCTCGGAGTGTAGCGTCAGGTAAATAACCTCACACTCAACGTCAACAAAACAAAGGAGATGATCGTGGACTTCAGGAAACAGCAGAGGGAGCACCACCTATCCACATCAACGGGACAGTAGTGGAGAAGGTGGAAAGTTTTAAGTTCCTCGGCGTACACATCACGGACAAACTGTGGTCCACCTACACAGACAGCGTGGTGAAAAAGGTGCAACAGCGTCTCTTCAACCTCAGGAGTCTGAAGAAATTTGACCTGTCACCAAAAACACTCACAAACTTTTACAGATGCACAATCGAGAGCATCCTGTCGGGCTGTATCACCGACTGGTACGGCAACTGCTCCGCCCACAACCCGTAAGGCTCTCCAGAGGGTAGTGAGGTCTGCACAACGCATCACAGGGGGCAAACGACCTGCCCTCCAGGACACCTACACCACCCAATGTCACAGGAAGGTCAAAATGATCATCAAGGACAACAACCACCCGAGCCACTGCCTGTTCACCCCATTATCATCCAGAAGGCAAGGTCAGTACAGGTGCATCAAAGCTGGGACCGAGAGACTGAAAAATAGCTTCTATCTCAAGGCCATCAGATTGTTAAACAGCCATCACTAACATTGAGTGGCTGCTGCCAACATTCTGACTCAAATCTCTAGTCACTTCAATAATTAAAAATTGGATGTAATAAATGTATCACTAGTCACTTTAAACAATGCCACTTTATATAATGTTTACATACCCTACATTACTCATCTCATATGTATATACTGTACTCTATATCAGCTACTGCACCCTGCCTATGCCGTTCGGCCATCGCCCAACCATATATTTATATGTGCATATTCTTATTCATTCCTTTACACTTGTGTCTAAAAGGTAGTTGTTGTGAATTTGTTAGAATACTTGTTAGATATTACTGCATGGTCAGAACTAGAAGCACAAGCATTTCGCTGCACTTGCATTAACATCTGCTAACCATGTGTATGTGACCAATTAAATTTGATTTGATTTGAGGAATGTTGAACAATAAACACTCAGATAATACAGTTCAGTTATAACCCACTGAAAGGACAAATCACACGCCAGCCAATTGGGAGGAGAGAAATCGTGTGCTGCTGCGGTAGAGATGTTCAGAGTGTTTGGTCATTATTGTCAAACCAAGTCATTATAATCAAACCCAGAAGTGACTTGTTTTTTGTCAGAACAGACAAATCTGAATCCTGCAGTATGGATGAGCGGTTAGATCAGCTGCTCTGTGGTTTTCCACGACATTGATGTGTCTTTGAATTGAAGGAGTGTGAACTAGGATAGAATGTGCATGTTTGTGTGTGTGTGTGTGTGTGTGTGTGTGTGTGTATGCTTTATTCCTTTCTGTAAACTTAAATGAGGGCAGTAGCATACATCCTGCAGCTGCCTCATCCGTCTTACACCAGTCAGTCTGACAGTCAGCCAGCCAGCTAGTCAGCCAGCCAGTCATCCAGCCAGCCAGCGGGTCAGTCTATGTACTCATTGACCAGAAACTACTTCTCAATGTGAATTATTTATACACATCTGATTCTTCTAGAACACAGTAGTTCAGATGCTGGGCTAGAGAGATAAAGAGAGAGAGAGAGAGAGAGAGAGAGAGAGAGAGAGAGTGAGAAAGAAAGAGAGAGAGAGGGAGAGCAGTAGAGAGAGGGAGATGTTGGTGGAATGAACACATTGGGGAGGAAAATTAAGAACAATGGGGTGGATGGAAGGATCGAGGAAAGGTGAGAATGAGAGATGGAGGTGAGCGATACTACTGATGAGAAAAATAAGTCAAGAAGGAAGGGGAGAGGTTGAGGTGAGTTAGCTCTCTCTCTCTCTCTCTCTCTCTCTCTCTCACTCACTCTGATTCATGTATTATGCATCTTCAGAAATAATTCAGAATAAGTCCTGCTTTTAAAAGTCCTGCTCCAAGCCTTCCAGCCAGGCTGTCTCACTTTAATCTTCAAATTCCTTTGGCTCCCACGCCTCAAACACGAGCCCCTCCAGGACCCACACGGAGCCACACTAGGACTTATTAACCAAGGACCTTATCATATGCTGCATCACTGCAACTGGTGTGCTAACACTCCTCCAACTTAGGGAAGAAAGACGTGAGAGCAGATGAGGATGGTCCTACTCTACTGGGGATGAGAATGGAATTATTATTAGTGAGAGCTGGAGAGAGAGAGTGTGAGAGAGAGAGAGAGTGATAGAGAGAGAGAATACAAGAGAGGCTGTGAGAGATCAACAGAAAAGGAAATGGAAAGCAGTTGCAGCGTTGCTTTCCATTTGACTATCATGCCACTAACAATTAAATCACACCCTGGTTGATTTCCATTGAAGTTGCTTGTAGCTTCCTGTGACAGGAAGTGAACCGGAGTTGTGCTGTCTCCCTTCCCCTCCCTTCGCCCCCACGTGAACCACAGACATATGAAGGGATAGCCATCCATACATCCCCCCACCCTCAACCCTGATTCCTCGAGCCCCTCTCCAGGAGAAGCCAGATCATTTTAGATTGTATTGATGACAATAGTATTAATTAGGGTTACCCAATCACGGCTGATAAAAGGCCCTTTGACTGCTAGGTAATCTGACGGTGCAGGTCCCACAGGGTTTTTGTCCTGGAGGTTGAGGTCATAAGGTCAAATCGTTACCATGGAAGTTTTTTTGTTGTATATATGTGACCCGGCCATATCTTGTATTTAAGACATTTGACCACAGACGTTACGCCCCTCTTACCTCATTCAGGCATGGTGAGAATGATTATGTATCAATACCGGAAATCAAGTTATTGATTACAAATGGATAGGGTATTCTTGTTTACCAATGCACAACATATAGAAAATAATAGCTACAGGGGTTTGTCTACATAAGAGAAGCAGTTCTACCTAACAGAATCAGTTGAAGATGCTGCGTCTTGTCAGGGGGAATAGTGTTTGTTACGAGAGGGAACTCTGACACAGGATGAGGCTGAATAATCCCCAAAAGTGTCATTTGTTTATTTGTGAAGTGAGCTGAGACTCCCCGCAGCAGGGGGTCTGAGGGCATTCCTCCCAGAGCATAACCACCATACTTTCTGTTTCTCTTACACATCACTTCCTGTGCTCACTCACATGACCTCTGTGGAGGGAGGAAATGAAACTCGTTCCTTAAACACCCTCCGTGTTAACACTCTTTACTTATCAATCAGAGCAGGGCTGTGGTTTTCTGTGCCCCTTGTGCCTCGATTGGACCTCCTTCCACTGGCGCCCCTAATTACTGGAGTTGATACAGAGATTCATTTGTATGCATAGACTAATACGATGGTAATTAGTGCCAATTTGCATCTTAATTACCTGATGAAAGATGTTTCCTGGGGAGGACGTTGCTAAATATTAACATTTTTGACCTGTAGGAGAGACTGAGAGACAGCTTTATTGAGCTGGGATGATGATGATATGAACCTAACAGAAGGGCTCATTTTAAAAAGCACGTCTGTTGTGGTTTTTCTATCTCGTGACATGTCCCACATGCATCCTATGCATACTGCTGACAGGCATTATGCTTCGTTTCAATGTTCATTCCATTCCCCGTGTTATTGCAGAGTGCAGGAATCACATTGGGCACTGAGGACCTCTAGTGGTCACAAGGTAGAACGAGAGGATGGATCCCATCTGCTCCATTGTAAAAGCGGTTCATTTCAGTCCTGTGCAGCGAGGCTATACATAGCTGCTGGTGGGTGCCAGACTTGCAACTCTCCCAGAGCCTTTTATCTTGAAGTATATCCAATCCAATGTCAAGTAAGATATGGCTGTGAATACCTTATAATACTATATTTATATAGTATAACTTATTATACTACAGTATACAATATTCTACTGTGATCACCCCACACATTCACCCTCTGATTCAGAGGGGGTGGGTTAAATGTGGAAGATACATTTCAGTTGAAGGCATTCAGTTGTACAACTGACTAGGTATCCTCCTTTCCCTTTCACATGCCCTAAATACTCTAACCATTTCCTTTGCTGGAAGTACTGCTTTATTGTGTCAAAGTTTCCTGTAATATTTCTGTTTGTTTTATCTGCAGAATTGTCTGTTGTCAACTGAAAGAAAACAGCGGTGTCCTCCTGTATACTGCATGTTTTCCTTTTTTTTTTCAATTGCCAATTTCACCTTACTGCTGTGTTACATTGAATTGTATTCTCTGTCCAACGCTTTTAAAGCTGTTGTTGTGAATATTGAACAGTAACCAAGCAACCACGTGCAGTTTCGTATCCAAGCAACAGTCGCTCTCTGACCTCCAGACATGTCTAATGTTTTAAAAAAAGATTAGAATATAGTAAATGTGATTGAGTTATTTGTTGAGAATGCAAACAGTGGGTCTTGGATCTGTCTGTTCCATAGGAGATTGACAATCATAATATATATTATAGTAATCAATGGGGTCATAGTCGATTGCAGTTCATGCATTAGGTTAATTAAATTGTCTAATCACTTTTCCATGTCCCTTGGGCCTTGAGTGACAGGAGAGAAAAGCCCCTCTGGCATTAAGGGGACAGTACATACCAGTCTGTTACTGTGTCTCAGAGACAATATGTGTTCCTGCCACAAGATAGCAGATGTGAGTTGCCACTGGACAACCGGTCACATAAACCAGTGTGGAGGGAGATGGAGCGACAGAAGGTTTAGAGGGAGAGAGAGATATAGACAGAGAGAATGGAAGAGGTGCAGTGGATCAGAGACTGCATCTAAGCAGTGACATGTCAGTCCATCCAAGCCTAGATATAGGAAGAGGAAAGGGGCTTAGTTCAAATGGATGTCGTAACTTCTGATTGGACCTTTAAGGCAAATGGTAGGTTAATGAGGTGCAGTTCAATATCAACATCACTGCTGCATTGCATAGAGTCCCCTTATTTGCTTGTGATTATTGGTGTCTCTTCATTCAAGTACACCAAACGTATAGTGAGTGAGTATTTGTACATTTGCCCGTCTAAATGCAGTTTGGCTTAGTGGGAAGTTAGAATCACATTGGTGCTTCAGTGCAATCTGATCTGATAATTATAATGTATAACATGCAGTGATCACAGCTCATGTCACTCAACAGCAGATTGCTGCATCCATGTGTTAGAGGTCAAGTGTAAACAGGCATGTAGTGCTGCTATGTTATAGCGGTGCTATGATGCCCACACCCAGTCAGAAGGCTGTTGAAAGGCTAGTCAGGGTTTGGGTCTATTCCTTTTCAATTCAGTCAATTCAGAAAGTAAACTAAATTCAATGCTTCAATGTTCAATGAGAAGAAATTAGAATTGGAATTTGAGTTTACATTCTGAATCGACTCTATTGAAATGGTCTCATGTACAGTATCGGCAAGGTGCAGTTCAGACTGACATGGAATGTGAACAAAATAAACCATTACATTTATTCAGTCACAACTTATTTTCCATTATACATGTTACTGTTGAAATGATTTATAAAAGGTTTTTCTTCAATTGCAGTTTTTTTTGGAACACAACCGAAGTGCTAAAACCCAACAAACGTGGAACTGAACAGAACACAGCCTCATACACAGCTTCCAGAGTACATAGATTAACTAAGGTGAAGCAAAGATCCAAGTTTGAAATGATCAGAATAATGTAACAACAAAAAAAGGACACGTCACAAGAGTTCCCCTGTAGCTTTGACTCTTCAAAAAACATCAGTGAAATCAAGAACTACAAAGAAAAAAAACTAGCTGCTTTGACCTGGGAAAATGAAAGAAACAAAGATAGGAAAAGACTAAATAATGTCAGCTGGACAAACACAAAAGCAACATTCTTCTGAATCCCGTTTGCAATATGGCTTTTTTTCAGAAACTTCTGATGGAACCTAAGAGGTTGCAGTGGCTGCCATGTTCTACGTGCACCCTCCTCAGGTCATGCAAGGGGATTACATTCAGAGGGGCGTGCCACAGACGTACAGTATACTATAATAAAATAGAATTATGGTACAGAAAATAAATTCATATATGCGTTATATAGATAGCAGATGAGGCTGGTGGGAGGAGCTATAGGAGGATGGGCTCATTGTAATGGCTGAAATGGAATCAATGGAACTGTATCAAAACACATAGAACATATGGAAACCACATGTTTGACACCGTTCCATTCCAGCCATTACAATAAGCCCATCCTCCTATAGCTCCTCCCACCAGCCTCCACTAATAGACAGAGACTCTATTTGTCTTTTTTTCATTTTTATGATACATCAACCAAGCATAGGGCTTCATTCCTGAGAGGGCAGAGCTTATGAGTAGAGGGGATGGGTTGTGTGGGTAATATGACTGTGGGGGTTGTGTGGTGTTGTTGTCGTCATGATATTGCCCAATGGTTCAGAAGTGCGTGTGTGTGTATGTGGGGGTGAACAGCGTAGCCACGGCAACAGGTGGATCTATCATTACATGCTTTATTAAACGGTAGCTAAAGTGTACTATGTGTAAAAGTGTACTAGACTAATTCTGCTGGGAGTATATGGAGACAGACCCACTACAACATCTTGGCTGAAAGACAGGGAGTGAGCCAGTGCCAAAATATCCCACATTTTAAGGTAGCAATGGCCTTCATGCTCAGGACTGATGAGTCAAGTGTTCAAGCGCCTCGTATTGTCTGCACACATAGCTATATATCTGTACCTCAGGTTGTCAGTTGATGTTTTATGTTATATCACATAGAGACAGACATGCACATGCAGACTTAGTAACAGTGACCAGTAATAACAGCAAACAGGAGAGACAGAGAGAGAGAAAAAACAGACTGAGGCAGACAGACAGGAGTACCATCACGGCTGGCTCCAGACATTAGCGATATAAGCGGTCGCTTAGGGCCCGGGCGGTAAAAAAATAAAAAACTCCGTTGGGGTCTAAATTTACTGTTAAAAGTTAGAAGGTGAAGGTTCGAAATGTGGTTGTGCATCAGCAGTTTTTCTCCTGTTTTGTCATTGACAGTCACTTAATTAGCCATGTCCGCTAACAGCTAGTTAGTCGAGCCAGTCACACCCACTCAGATATCATTAACATGACATAAGTAATGGCAAAATGTGTGGAATTACAGGAAATTTGCTTTAGAACTGCAAAGATGTATCTCCACCGCATGGCAAAACTGGTAGCATTGCAGGGAATTAGCTTTAAATGTTCAAAACATGCATCTCTGCCCCATGGTAAAACAAGTTGAATTAGATCTCCACTAGTCATCTCAGGTTTATGGATTGAGTAGTTAGTGTACTTCAGCAGATGCACAATACTAAGCCAATAAGGACCCAGTATGGAGACTCTTCAGTGCTAGCAATGAACTTTCCTTCAGATCTCCGAACTAAACCCCAACCTCCACACACACCCCAGTGACCTCAGCTCCCCTACACACATCCAAACAGCTCCCCAAATACACTGCTCAAAAAAATAAAGGGAACACTAAAATAACACATCCTAGATCTGAATGAATGAAATATTCTTATTAAATACTTTTTTCTTTACATAGTTGAATGTGCTGACACAAAATCACACAAAAATTATCAATGGAAATCAAATGTATCAACCCATGGAGGTCTGGATTTGGAGTCACACTCAAAATTAAAGTGGAAAACCACACTACAGGCTGATCCAACTTTGATGTAATGTCCTTAAAACAAGTCAAAATGAGGCTCAGTAGTGTGTGTGGCCTCCACGTGCCTGTATGACCTCCCTACAACGCCTGGGCATGCTCCTGATGAGGTGGCAGATGGTCTCCTGAGGGATCTCCTCCCAGACCTGGACTAAAGCATCTGCCAACTCCTAGACAGTCTGTAGTGCAACTTGGCGTTGGTGGATGGAGCGAGACATGATGTTCCAGATGTGCTCAATTGGATTCAGGTCTGGGGAACGGGCGGGCCAGTCCATAGCATCAATGCCTTCCTCTTGCAGGAACTGCTGACACACTCCAGCTACATGAGGTCTAGCATGGTCTTGCATTAGGAGGAACCCAGGGCCAACCGCACCAGCATATGGTCTCACAAGGGGTCTGAGGATCTCATCTCGGTAGCTAATGGCAGTCAGGCTACCTCTGGCGAGCACATGGAGGGCTGTGCGGCCCCCCAAAGAAATGCCACCCCACACCATGACTGACCCACCGCCAAACCGGTCATGCTGGAGGATGTTGCAGGCAGCAGAACGTTCTCCACGGTGTCTCGAGACTCTGTCACGTCTGTCACATGTGCTCAGTGTGAACCTGCTTTCAGCTGTGAAGAGCACAGGGTGCCAGTGGCGAATTTGCCAATCTTGGTGTTCTCTGGCAAATGCCAAACATCCTGCACGGTGTTGGGCTGTAAGCACAACCCCCACCTGTGGACGTTGGGCCCTCATACCACCCTCATGGAGTCTGTTTCTGACCGTTTGAGCAGACACATGCACATTTGTGGCCTGCTGGAGGGCTCTGGCAGTGCTCCTCCTTGCACAAAGGCGGAGGTAGCGGTCCTGCTGCTGGGTTGTTGCCCTCCTACGGCCTCCTCCACATCTCCTGATGTACTGGCCTGTCTCCTGTTAGCGCCTCCATGCTCTGGACACTACGCTGACAGACACAGCAAACCTTCTTGCCACAGCTCGCATTGATGTTCCATCCTGGATGAGCTGCACTACCTGAGCCACTTGTGTGGGTTATAGACTCCGTCTCATGCTACCACTAGAGTGAAAGCACCGCCAGCATTCAAATGTGACCAAAACATCAGCCAGGAAGCATAGGAACTGAGAAGTGGTCTGTGGTTATCACCTGCAGAACCACTCCTTTATTGGGGGTGTCTTGCTAATTGCCTATAATTTCCACCTGTCGTCTATTCCATTTGCACAACAGCATGTGAAATTTATTGTCAATCAGTGTTGCTTCCTAAGTGGACAGTTTGATTTCACAGAAGTGTGATTGACTTGGAGTTACATTGTGTTGTTTAAGTGTTCCCTTTATTTTTTTGAGCAGTGTAGATTGTCAACACTAGACGTCACAACTAATAACAAGACATGACCAAATTAGTTGTTTAAAACACCAGACAGACAGACAGACAGACAGACAGACAGACAGACAGACAGACAGACAGGTAGGTAATGAGAGGTAATGTTGATGGCACATACATCATCTACAGGGGTATGGAGGTGAGATAGATAGAGGACTCATCTTTGTATCTGTGCCATTAAAGCGTCTGTGTGACAGCATGGGCAGGACCATTGAGGTACTAAAGTAGTACATGTTATTCTTCTTCATTGGCTGATTGCTCCCAAACCATAGGAACCCCCCCCAGTTGACAACTTTAAAATGGTGGGAGACCTCAATGGCAATGGCCATGTTAAAAACAGGTTATATTAATGATGAGTCCTCTATCTATCTCTATGGGCTGTCCAGAGACCTGAGTGGCCATGCTGGATACATGCTTGTATTTACATTACATCTGTGTGCAAATACAGGAAACTGAAATATCCCTGTGAGTGTAGAGGGGGCCCAAAGTCCCCAAGTTTCAGCTGGAGCTGATGTATGTTATGCAACAGTACAGTGCCTTTGCGAAAGTATTCGGCCCCCTTGAACTTTGCGACCTTTTGCCACATTTCAGGCTTCAAACATAAAGATATAAAACTGTATTTTTTGTGCTCAACAGAATGAACAATCATGAAGTGGAACCATTTGCTTGGAGTTTCAAACTTTTTAACAAATCAAAAACTGAAAAATTGGGCGTGCAAAATTATTCAGCCCCTTTACTACTAATGCAGCAAACTCTCTCCAGAAGTTCAAGGATCTCTGAATGATGTTGACCTAAATGACTAATGACAATAAATACAATCCACCTGTGTGTAATCAAGTCTTTAAATGCACCTGCACTGTGATAGTCTCAGAGCCGTTAAAAGCTCAGAGAGCATCATGAAGAAAAAACACACTCAGGTCCGATAAACTTTACAAGAAGTTTAAAGAACCAATACAAAAAGATTTCCCAAGCTTTAAACAAACCTTAAAGCACTGTGCAAGCGATAATATTCAAATGGTGTTACAATTATGACCAAATGAAGGAGTATCAGACCACTGCAAATCTACAAGACCTGGCCGTCCCTCTAAACTTTCAGCTCATACAAGGAGACTGATCAGAGATGCAGCCAAGAGGCCCATTTATCACCTGGATCTGCAGAGATCTACAGCTGAGGTGGGAGACAAACCATGGACAAAATCACTGACATGCAGTTCTGGCCTTTATGGAAGAAAAGAAGAAAGCCATTTCTTAAAGATATCCATAAAATTGTCACAAAGTTTGCCATCAAGCCACCTGGGAACACAAAACATGTGGAAGAAGGTGCTCTGGTCAGATGAAACCAAAATGGAAATTTTGGCAACAATGCAAAACGTTATTTTTTGGCGTAAAAGGGGTCACAGCTCATCACCTGCTGAACACACCATCCCCAATGTCAAACATGGTGGTGGCAGCAGCTCATGGTTTGGGCCTGCTTTTCAGCAGGGACAGGGAAGATGGTTAAAATTGATGGGAAGATGGATGGAGCCAAATACAGGACCATTCTGGAAGAAAACCTGATGGAGTCTGCAAAAACACCTGAGACTGGGACCAGATTTGTCTTCCAACAAGACAATGATCCAAAACATAAAGCAAAACTACAGGAACCAGTTAGTAAAAATAAACATATCCAGGTGTTAGAAACACCTCAAACACAGGAACCAGTCTAGTAAAGAACTGAAAACTGCAGTTCACAAATGCCTCCATCCAACCTCAGGAACTCAGCTGTAACAAGGGTAATGGGAAAAAAACAGTCTCTCGATGTGCAAAACACAGGAATACCAGTTAGTAACTTACAGCTGTAATCAGACAGCAAAACCTGGAGCTACAAAGGAACCAGTTGAATAACACAGGGTTTTTCAGTTTTTGATTTGTTAAAAACGTTTGAAATATCCAACAAATGTCGAACTTCATGATTGTGTCCCACTTGTTGTTGAATCTTCACAAAAAAATACAGTTTTATATCTTTATGTTTGAAGCCTGAAATGTGGCAAAAGTTTGCAAAGTTCAAGGGGGCCGAATACTTTCGCAAGGCACTGTATGTGCGTGTGTGTGTGATGCATCCTTGTGTGCGTGCGTGTGTGTGTGTGTGACATAGATACTCGGTGTGCTCTGAGAATGAAATGAGAGCCATTCTGCTTGGAGTTTAGTGTGTAAAGATTCAGAATTATTATACTACTAATTGAAACTTCCCTTAGCAACAAATCCGATGATGTTGTCAATAACAACAACAAATTCTTCATTTAAGTTTTTCTCTTTTTTGGCAGAGGGCGGATTGAATTAAAAAACTCTGTTGATAAACCATTTACAATAATAAAAGAACCAAACAAAAACAAAAACATTTAAACAAACTGCTTAAATGACTTCATACCGGTTGTGGAGCTCTTCAAAAATCTGTGTTACAATTATGACCAAATGAAAATACATACGTGTATTGAATGATTTTTTTTTTATACAATACTGTAACATCGTCTTTTTTGCATTTATACCTAGTCTGTTTCACAGATACGCACCGAGACAAACTGAAAAAAGGTCACTGACATGCAGTTCGCTTGCTGAGAAGAAAAAAAGAAAAAAAGATTCACAAACATTATTAACATTTCACATTATAGCTATCTGAAATAAAACAGGAGGAAAGGAATGGAATTAAACCATCAGAAATGTCAAAAGGTGCGGGGTTCTTTTGTTGGTGTCAGGGGTCAGAGATTGAGGGTCACGACTGCTGGCCGCTCCATTGGCTCTCCATCGGTCGCCGCAGCAGCTCCTCAACGTGTCGCGCCACGTCCATGGTGTCATCCAGGTCAAAGTCACCGTCTGCATCTAACATGGAGTCACTCCTGTCACAACACAGGAACCAGTTAGTAACACAGGGTATCAGACACAAACACCTCACAACACAGGAACCAGTTAGTAACACAGGGTATCAGACACAAACACCTCACAACACAGGAACCAGTTAGTAACACAGGGTATCAGACACAAACACCTCACAACACAGGAACCAGTTAGTAACACAGGGTATCAGACACAAACACCTCACAACACAGGAACCAGTTAGTAACACAGGGTATCAGACACAAACACCTCACAACACAGGAACCAGTTAGTAACACAGGGTATCACACACAAACACCTCACAACACAGGAACCAGTTAGTAACACAGCGTATCAGACACAAACACCTCACAACACAGGAACCAGTTAGTAACACAGGGTATCAGACACAAACACCTCACAACACAGGAACCAGTTAGTAACACAGGGACCAGTTAGTAACACAGGGTATCAGAGACACACCTCACAACACAGGAACCAGTTAGTAACACAGGGACCAGTTAGTACACAGGGTATCAGAGACACACCTCACAACACAGGAACCAGTTAGTAACACAGGGTATCAGACACAAACACCTCACAACACAGGAACCAGTTAGTAACACAGGGACCAGTTAGTAACACAGGGACCAGTTAGTAACACAGGGTATCAGAGACACACCTCACAACACAGGAACCAGTTAGTAACACAGGAACCAGTTAGTAACACAGGGTATCAGACACAAACACCTCACAACACAGGAACCAGTTAGTAACACAGGGTA
This sequence comes from Oncorhynchus tshawytscha, assembly GCF_018296145.1. Lineage (NCBI taxonomy): Eukaryota > Metazoa > Chordata > Actinopteri > Salmoniformes > Salmonidae > Oncorhynchus > Oncorhynchus tshawytscha. The sequence goes on from NC_056437.1 coordinate 73,561,966, forward strand.
TCAGACACAAACCTCACAACACAGGAACCAGTTAGTAACACAGGGACCAGTTAGTAACACAGGGTATCAGAGACACACCTCACAACACAGGAACCAGTTAGTAACACAGGGTATCAGACACACACCTCACAACACAGGAACCAGTTAGTAACACAGGGTATCAGAGACACACACCTCACAACACAGGAACCAGTTAGTAACACAGGGTATCAGACACAAACACCTCACAACACAGGAACCAGTTAGTAACACAGGGACCAGTTAGTAACACAGGGTATCAGACACACACCTCACAACACAGGAACCAGTTAGTAACACAGGGTATCAGACACAAACACCTCACAACACAGGAACCAGTTAGTAACACAGGGTATCAGAGACACACACCTCCTGCCACAACACAGGAACCAGTTAGTAACACAGGGTATCAGAGGCACACCTCACAACACAGGAACCAGTTAGTAACACAGGGTATCAGACACAAACACCTCACAACACAGGAACCAGTTAGTAACACAGGGTATCAGACACACACCTCACAACACAGGAACCAGTTAGTAACACAGGGTATCAGACACAAACACCTCACAACACAGGAACCAGTTAGTAACACAGGGTATCAGACACACACACCTCACAACACAGGAACCAGTTAGTAACACAGGGTATCAGACACACACCTCACAACACAGGAACCAGTTAGTAACACAGGGTATCAGACACACGCCTCACAACACAGGGACCAGTTAGTAACACAGGCCATCAGACACACACCTCCTGCCACAACACAGGAACCAGTTAGTAACACAGGGTATCAGACACACACCTCACAAAAACACAGGAACCAGTTAGTAACACAGGGTATCAGACACACACCTCCTGCCACAACACAGGAACCAGTTAGTAACACAGGGTATCAGACACACACCTCACAACACAAAAAGTAACACAGGAACCAGTTAGTAACACAGGGTATCAGACACACACCTCACAACACAGGAACCAGTTAGTAACACAGGGTATCAGACACACACCTCACAAAAAACACAGGAACCAGTTAGTAACACAGGGTATCAGACACACACCTCACAACACAGGAACCAGTTAGTAACACAGGGTATCAGACACACACCTCACAAAAAACACAGGAACCAGTTAGTAACACAGGGTATCAGACACACACCTCACAACACAGGGAACCAGTTAGTAACACAGGGAACCAGTTATCAGACACACACCTCCTCACAACACAGGAACCAGTTAGTAGCACAGGGTATCAGACACACACCTCACAAAAAACACAGGAACCAGTTAGTAACACAGGCCATCAGACACACACCTCCTGCCACAACACAGGAACCAGTTAGTAACACAGGGTATCAGACACACACCTCACAACACAGGGACCAGTTAGTAACACAGGGTATCAGACACACACCTCACAACACAGGAACCAGTTAGTAACACAGGGTATCAGACACACACCTCACAAAAAACACAGGAACCAGTTAGTAGCACAGGGTATCAGACACGCACACCTCACACTCACACATGCACGCATACATATGTAATCTATACTCACATAGGCGGGTATATGCCGTAGTTTGGAGGGTGACTGACAACAGGGGAGGCTCCGTGATCCATGTAGGTGGGGTTTGCTGCTGGGTCAGGATTGGTCGTGGTGAACCTGCAGGTCCAGACAAACAGACATACAGACACACACGCACGAGTCAGAGAAAGTCATTCCGAACGCCAGCTTTGTCGGTTACCACGGCAACCTTCATCAACATCCCTCACCACCACCCCCTCCTCCTGCTCCTCCTCTGCTTCATTAATTACCAGTCCCTTCGAGCAGCAGGATCAGGTTAGGCAGGGTGCTGGGCAGCAGCACCTGGAGTCCTCCCACTGAGAGGCCCACAGACCCTTGGTAACAATAGGGACCCTGCTAACTCATTACCCAGACTGACATTACTAAGTGCAGTGATGAGAGGGACAGAGGCGCCCTCAGGCCCGTGGATGCTGGGCTCTAATTGGTTCCTCCATCTGGAGTGAAGACCTAATGGTTGATCTGCATTCAGGCCACATTGTTAGGTGATTAAATCAGCCCTATCGCCACAGAGAGAGAGAGCGCGAGACTTACTCTGGTACCACTTGTTTGATCTGCGGTTTCACGTATCCATCCACTGCTTTGGCTGTAAGAGAGAATGGCAAGGGAAAGAGAGACAGGGAGAATCGCTTTGTTCAGACTGTAGATATGGTCCACATTCACAGGTTCCTCAGTGTGGCTGTTATAAGCCTCTATCTGACCAAATTGCAACAGATATAGAGAATAGACACTACAGTATAATTATATGTCATCATTTATTTTTATAGAGATGAATAGAGGTGAGGTACATACACAGGGGTGGCGTGTAGTATTTGGAGAAGACCTCATCCTTGGGTCTGTCTGGGTAGAGAAACAGGAGGTGGTTGAGGTCACTGATGCGGTCAGCCAGAGAGCGGATGGAGAAGTCTTTGGCTGTGTAGGGCATGAGGTTCCACACCATCCTCTCCCCTGGAAACATAGACACACTTGTTATAGTTCCACTTGGCTATTTTTATAGACCTTCTCCGTCAAAGATGAATTTGTTGACTAATTGACTAACTGACAAAATAATGAATTGATTGATCACTTGACTGGTTGATTGTCAGTACCTGGTTTGTTGGGATTCTCAGCCACCCAGGCGATAGTGATCCCTCCGATCTCAGAGTCGCTGAAGCGGAGCAGGAAGGTCCCATTGGGTTTGGACATCAACATGTCCTGGGCCTGCTGCTTGTTCACAAATCCCAGGATCGCCCTGTACATAGAGAACGGAGGAAGGAAGAGAGAGAGAGAGAGAGAGAGAGAGAGAGAGAGAGAGAGAGAGAGAGAGAGACAGAGAGAGAGTCACATAGAGAACTAATCTCACTCTCATACTCTCTGAGTGCTTGACAAATGTATTAGAGAGAGAGAGAGAAGGAGAGAGACATCAAGAGAGAGATATGGAGAGAAGGAAAACACAGACAGACAAATGTACAGAGAATAAAAAGCCCAGGAGGAGGTCAGGAGGATGGCATAAGTAGGACATGAGGAGGGCATGAAGAGGATATGAGGAGGACATGAGGAGGACAGGAGGAGGGCATGAGGAGGACATGAGGAGGACATGAGGAGAACATGAGGAGGACAGGAGGAGGGTCTAAGGAGGATATGAGGAGGACCTGAGGAGAACATGAGGAGGACAGGAGGAGGGCATAAGGAGGATATGAGGAGGACATGAGGAGGACATGGGGAGGACAGGAGGACCATGTGTATGTGACAAATAAAATTTGATTTGATTTGATTTGGAGGACATGGGGAGGACAGGAGGAGGGTATAAGGAGGATATGAGGAGGACATGAGGAGGACAGAAGGAGGACAGGAGGAGGACATGAGGAGGACATGGGGAGGACAGGAGGAGGACATAAGGACAGAGATAGACAAAGATACATTGTTACATACATTGTCATGCCGCCCCCTTCCCCTACAATAATTTTATCCTCTTGACCTATTGCAGGTAGGGATAAATATCTCTGTGGTTGCTATGGTAAAGCAGTGTCCATTGTGGGGAGGGCCTTTTGGTAGAGGCTTGCTGAGATTAAAAAAGCAATCAAAATGTGAGGCTGCAACAGCAGGGGGGCTTAAGAGGGAAAAACACCAAGTGCACTCTATCAAGTAGACTCACTAAAGAAAGCACATTACAGCTGCCATTCAAACGACAACAAAAAGAGGCCTTTAGCTTAGTTAAGCCATTTTCTCTGTCCATTTTCCTGTCTACTTGGGCAGTGTGTGCACGCTGCAGGCATCTCATGTTACACTAACCCACAATCCAAGTCAAACCTCATTTCCACAGGTTATTCTGGAGTAGGAATTTTAGGAATATAAACATTTAAAACAAATATTCTTACCCATCATTCCAGTGTGGTTTGAGATGTTTTTTTGTGAGTTCCATGACCCCATCAAACCACTGCCAGAATGTGAAATTCCTGCCAGGCAGACTCTCCTGTAGGTTAGAGGGATTGGGACATTGGGTTTGATACAGTCGATAAACAATTTGTTGTCTGTCTTTAATCGCACTAACCTCTCCTCACACATACAGAGTAACTCCAGTTTCAACTGTTCTGCCTGTGGTTATGGAACCTTAACCTGTTCACCAGACGTGCTACCTGTCCCAGACCTGCTGTTTTCACTTCTCTAGAGACAGCAGGAGCGGTAGAGATACTCTGAATGAAAAGCCAACTGACATTTACTCCTGAGGTGCTGACCTGTTGCACCCTCGACATCCACTGTGATTATTATTATTTGACTCTGCTGGTCATCTATGAACATTTGAACATCTTGGCCATGTTCTGTTATAATCTCTACCCGGCACAGCCAGAAGAGGACTGGCCACCCCTCATAGCCTGGTTCCTCTCGAGGCTTCTCCCTAGGTTCTGTCTTTTCTAGGGAGTTTTTCCTAGCCACCCCTCATAACCTGGTTCCTCTCTAGGTTTCTTCCTAGGTTCTGGCCTTTCTAGGGAGTTTTTCCTAGCCACCGTGCTTCTACACCTGCATTGCTTGCTGTTTGGAGTTTTAGGCTGGGTTTCTGATATCAGCTGATGTAAAAAGGGCTTTATAAATAAATTTGATTTGATTTAGTGTAGAGCAGCAATTCTAATAGACAGTCAGTCAGTGAGAGATTTCAGCTGACCCCCTTACATCTATACATCCAGTTCAGATCAGTATGACTGTTGCAGCAATGCAAAGTACACTGGGTTATTGTGTTGGTGTGTATGTGCGTGTGTGTATGTGGGTGGGGGGGTAAGTATGCGTGTGTGTATCAGCTCTGAGGTGCATGTTCCAGCTCCTGTTTCTAGGCCCCCTCTCTCTCTAATGAGGCTGATGCTCTGTGGTGAATGAGGTCTGAATGTGAGTGTGCTCTCTGTCATCAGTGGCTGGTTAGAGGGAGCCAATGAGGCCTGGGGCTGAATTAGCCCTTCCTGTCTTGACAAACAGGCCCATTAACCAGACCTGAGGACCTCACGGCCAGCCGACTAGAGCTCATCAAACTAAATGGCACCTTATTCCCCACCTAGTGCACTACCTTTGACCAGGGCCCTATGCTACCATTAGGGACGCAGCCTTAGAGATAAACACATTAGAGACTCGCTCAGCCCGAGGAGAGCAGATTTTAATTTATTGTTAATTTAACCTTTATTTAACTAGGCAAGTCAGTTAAGAACAAATTATTGTCAGCTCGGGGATTCGATCTAGCAACCTTCAGGTTACTGGCCCAATGCTCTAACTACTAGGCTACCTGCTGCCCCCAATGCAGATATAGTGGAATCATTACTCTGAACACGGGAAGGAACACCATCGAGGTAAACTGTGCCTGCAGTGGCACATACTCACATCTAAATAAAATATACACAAACCAGGCATGGTAAAAACTCTACAATCGATTCCATCTGAGCATCAAATAGATGATATCACCCCTCTGCAACAACTTGTTCCTAATGCAGAGGTCAGGTCTTGTAGTCCACTGGTCAGTAGTCATGGGCTGTGTCCCAGATGGCACCCTACTCACTACAAAGTGCACTACTTTTGATCAGTGCCCATAGGGTTCTTGTCAAAAGATGGGCCCTGGTCAAAAGTAGTGCACCACATAGGAAATATGGTGCCATTTGAGGCCCACCCTGGTCTTACCCTGTTGAACTGGGACCAGGTCATGGTCATGCCGCGGTAGTCGTCAGGGTTGATGCTGGAGCTACTGAAGGCTTTCTGGGCCAGGAAGACCAGGTTTTCCTCTGAGAGGCCACGGTTACTCTGCACCTCTGCCTTGTACTTCATGTTGAGGGCCTCACACAGCTGGGGCCACAGCACCTTGTCAGGCACTATGAAGGGCACCCGACCCTAGGGAGGAGGAGAGGAGAGAGGGTTAAGGCCCCTAAACAAGGGCAACGCTAGAGCGTCCATCAAGAGAAAAACCAAACAATGTAAAGTGTTAAAGACAGCATCACACACACACACATACACACAACACGATGATCACACTGAACTTACGGGTTCGGCAAAAGCGTTGTCCCACAGCACTGTTGCCGTGGCGTTATTGTCTTGGCTACCGTGGACGATCACCACCACAGGAAGTGATAACGTCTGACAGAGAGAGAGAGAGGGAAGAAAAAGGTCAGGGTCATTACAAACACAACGATGTGTATCAAACACAGTATATATAAGGCAACTCATGTAAAACAGGTTTCCACTTTAACCTACTGTACAGCTCTTTGTGTTCCAACCAAACAATCCATATAATTCTGAGAAATACATGAACAAATGTGTTATGGGAGTAGGGGAGCATATATGTTTCCTGTACCATTGACAATGTGAAGGTCATTTTTCTTGTGTGACATAGCTTTAACAATGATTACTACTTCTAATATGGTCACTGAAGAGGCAGGGTAAGGAACATGGTGTATTGACTGAGCCTCCCTCTGCGCGTCGACGACAACTGGATGCATCTGGTTTTCATGGGAAATGGAAAGAGAGCCTGTGACGTGACTTCCTTTTTCGGACGTTAACAAGGAGACACTCAGTCTTAACTCCTCCTCCACATTTACCGGATTGGTTGAACAGTGGAGAAGAGAAAACTCCCCCGACAGTTTTTCCTCTCATCAGGACCAGAAAGAAAGAAAGGCTGCTGGGTTAGACTAGAGTCAACAGCTCACCTTGGGCTAGTCCACCACTCTGCTCATCTCTTCTTAAGCCTGTGTGTGCAGTATTGATAAGAGTTGGCAAAACAACACAAACAGATCTGGGACCAGGTTATCAGTTCTTACCTTAACCTGAAAGACCAGCTCATTACCCCCGACGCTGAACTGAGACTCAAACAGAATGGTAAACTTCTCCTCTGTCACAGACTCCGCCCCTCGCCGGTCCGAGCGCTTGATCCTCTTCAAAGACTACATGAAAGAGGAGGCTTGGTCAGAGAGGAGGATCATGAGGGTTGAGGAGAGGACAGCACCACAGCACACAAACATCTTCTAGACTTCACTTTGAGGAGCTGTTCTCTGATCACACATATACATGATTCCCTTTCATTCTAGGAGCAGATTTAAAGGGATACTTTGGGATTTTGGCAATGAGGCCCTTTGTCTACTTCTGCAGAGTCAGATGAACTCATGGGTACCATTTTTATGTCCCTGTGTACTGTATGAAGGAAGTTAAGAGGTAATTTTCACAAGCCAATTCACATTTACTAGCATTCTGCCTTTAACTTCATTCTGGAAATAGAGACATAAAAATGGTATCCACAAATGGTATCCAAAATCCAAAAGTACCCATTTAAGCCAGAGTTTACATGTAAATGATCCATGGAGGACCCTATAGGGAACTCTAAACAGCATGTGGGCTGAGTAACATGCGATCTGTATGAGTATGAACATAGAATGAGAATGCAGAATCTCCAAAAGCCTCTTGGATTCCAGTTTAGCTGGGGTTTGTCTCTGAAGAGAATCTTCTTGAGGTGTGGTATTACAGAATGAGACTCCCTGGTCCCATCCATCCTCACCATGTTCCTGAAGTTGGCGCTGAGTGTTCCTGTGGCCTGGTGGTACTCCATCACACAGTTGTTGTTAAGGATCTCTCCACTGCTGTCACTGGGAGAGGGGGAAGGAAGAGGGAGGAGGAGAAGGAGGAGGAAGAGGAGAGGTAGATGCTTCAGCAGATGTATTAATCATAGAGTCATGAAACTTTCACAGAACATGAAGGGGAATGACTCATTTCAATTTATGTGAGGCAAGTTTTTTTCAGGATGCCAACGCTGACAATCTTGCAATATGCTACCCAAATTTGCCCTTGGGCTAGGGATAGGCTAACACGGCTATTCTTTTAGTACTAGGAAGGAAGATAACATTTATACACAAACTACTTTAGGGATCTATTAGGTGTGTGAAACGTGGGATGTGGCACGAACAAAAGTATCATCTAAATGTGGAATCTCCACTTGCTCCATAGATTCCACTGAGGCAGTAGATATCAGTGATGAGGGGGCTCTATGCTGTAACTTACTTCCTGGTGTTCTCGTTCTTGAGCAAGGCCTTCGCCTGCTGTTCACTGATGATGGTGGCCTTGACCTGCGGGGGGTTCATGTGCACATTGAGCTTCCCGCCCACTAGGAGACGCACTGTGGCAACAAACTTGGTCTGGGTTTTCAGCACCTGGGGAGGCTGCTTCTCTATGATAAAGGTGCTGGAGGGAGAGTTGGTTGGAGAGAGAGAGAGAGAGAGAGAGAGAGAGAGAGAGAGAGAGAGAGAGAGAGACAGACAGACAGACAGACAGACAGACAGACAGACAGACAGACAGACAGACAGACAGACAGACAGACAGACAGACAGACAGACAGACAGACAGACAGACAGACAGACAGACAGACAGACAGACAGACAGACAGGGGTAGGACAAACAGATTAGAGTCAGAGGACTCTAGTGTAGCGGGTTGCTTTAAAGGGATAGTGCAACATTTTAGCTTACCCAGAGTCAGATGAACTCATGTATACCATTTGTTTGTCTTTGCATGCAGTTTGAAGGAAGTTGAAGGTAGATTCTGGAGCAATTGCTAACTAGCGTTAGCCCAATGACAGTAAGTCTACAGGAACAACTGCATGCAAGTTTACAATGGCTCCAGAAACTAACTTCAACTTCCTTCAAACTGCACACAGAGTTATACAAATAGTATACATGAGTTCATCTGACTCTTGGTTAGTAGAAAAAGGGCTTGACTGAAAACATTTAGCAGTATCCCTTTAACCAACATTTCACCACAGGGATTTCTGCTCATCACACACTACTGCCTATTACGTCTATTTGACCTGCTTTTGAAAGTTACACAGTATGCAAGCTGTCAGCTCTCCATGCTCCCACACATAAACACGCACAGACAGACAAACGCTACACACACACAGGCAGCGTGATGCTCATTCATTCAGGCACGGAGGGCTTTTTAGTAGAGCACGCCGTTTGTGTTTTAGGCTTGGCTGACCGTACTCAATATGAGCAGGCAGTGATGAGATACCCTCCCTCCCCCCTAGCCTCCCTCCCAGGCGCCTGCTGGAGGTTTAGGGGGAACAGTAGAGAGGAAGTGGGTGTGGTTTCACTGGAGAGCAGGAAAGAGAGAATTAAGAGGAGAGGAATCACCAGTGCAGTAGTATGGACTTTAAAAGTAGTGTTTTTACTCTCTCAACGCTCCCCTGTATGTGGCCGAACGGACATCGTTCTGACAATGATACAGCTTCTCAGTGCATTTTGGGTCTCTGTGGGGACCACAGCTGGAATAAGGAGAGAGCAGAGGGTTCTGGGAGCAGTCAGAAGACTTCCTGATCCAGTCAGTGAGGCTGGCGGACTGATACGGGCTGACAGACAGTGCCCCCAGGGCTACAACACTCTACCATGGAACTCAAGCTAACTTTCTGAGCCTGTTAGCCTTTCTCCCCATCTCCCCATCATTGTAGACTCTTCATCTCTAGTCTAAAACACTTTTTGTCTCTTTAGCTCTGGTATCGACCCTCTTTTGTATCCCCCTTCTTTCTTTCACTTAATGTCCTCGAAACGGTTCACTCCTCCTCTTCCTCGTACATTATCTTCCTCTCCTTTTCTAAACCGTTCACTCTCCCTCCTGTTTTCTTTCTCCTCTCGGATCTATTGGAGGCCTCCCTCTCTCCTCGCTCCATCTCTCCCTCCTTGTAGCGTTGAGGGTTAATGCAGGCTGACTGGGGTTGTGTTTGTGTGTTCATTGGCAGGTTCAGCAGGGGTTGGGAGCAGAGCTGGGCTGGGCTGCTGGAGGAACTATCAGCAGCTTGCTCCCCCTGCCCCAGAACAACCCAGCTTGGGCTCAGCACAGAGTCAAACACACACATACGCTTTGCTGCTCCACAGAGTCACATAACCAGGCTCCCGCGATGTGCGGTGCTGAGTCATTTCTAATGTAATTCTGGTAATAAATGTAATCTCACGCTCTATTGGCCACATAAGGAGTCAGGGGTTGTGTCAGTAGGATAGGGTTTGTATAAGGGTTCACATTGAGTGTAGTATGTTCTCCATTCAGTCCCATCAGAGGAGATGGGGGGGTGTAAACATGACTGTAGAGTAGCATATATACTGAAGATTAGTGTGTCTATAAGAAGTTCACATTTACACACACCCACATCCAGCTCAAAGCCACTTGCACACAATTCAACACACTACAACCTATTCTCCTTGCACTTTGATACTGAACAATAACAACAACTTTACACACACACACACACAAACGCACGCAGGTACACACACACCTGGTGACCAGTGCTGAGATGATGTCTGTGATGGTGCTGTTGAGGTCGTTCAGTAGCTCCTCGATGGGGCCGGGGATGGGAAGCTGTTGTCTCAGGTGTTCTGCTCTCCTGATCTGCTGCCTGTTCTGCCAGATCGTCTCTGCCAACTTCTCACACCTGAATCACACACACACACACACACACACACACACACAAAATAAGGTTCTCAAAATGGGCAAATTAAGATCACACAACTCAAAGTTCAGATTCTTACAAGCTCAGACAACCAGACAGACTACAGTGTAGTTCAAAATATACAGTTTAAGACAAGGTAATAATTCCATGCTGGAGCGTTCACAAATAAACACATTCATTGGACCGTTGCTGATTCTATAGGATTAGCATTGAAAACATGACCAGCGTTCAGAAAATCAAGTAATAAAGTGGTTGTAGATCATGTGATTTAAAAAAAATGAATAGAATGACAGGAAAACAGTCATTCTAAGTGTTTGCTAAGTAGTTTGCTGAAATTCACAACGATTGTGTTTATTTTCCGCTTTAATGGCAAACTTTCTGTATAGCTAACAATCATTTGTTCATATTCATATGTTTCTTGTTTGTCTATCTTTTTATGTCTGTCTACATGTTTATATATGTTTTCAACAAGCAAGGGGGAAGATATCAGAATAGGGGCATTGGGGAATAATAACATATTGTACAGAATACATTTGTACTGTAGTGAAGCCGTCTCTAGAGTAATGCAAGGTCTCTTCCATGATCATGTGAAACGTCAATTGCTATGGAAATGCTGGGATGTGTTTTTCAATGATGTTAAAGGTAATTATGAGGCAACTATGATGGTGATACGATATTGATTACTATTATCATCATGAACATTAAGGCTATACACACTACATGTTATTATTTATATGGACAGCACACATTGTAGTCTTACTCTTATACAGACATCGTACACACTCACTAAATCACATCCAATGTCATACACATCAACCTACTCAGATTTACTACACACATAATATCTTGTCTCAATTTTCTAACATCTGTGGCATTGGGAATAAAAACAAATATGCTTGAACGTATTTCTTGAATTATACATATCAGACATTTGAAAGCTCGAATTTTTACTGTCATAATACCTCTGACGGCAGTAACTTTATAAGTACAAATTATGGTCAATTTAGACTGAGAATAGTATCTAGTTATGGTAAGGGGTGAAATAAGTATTGCCAGTGATAATTGTAATGGTTTAGCAGATTATAAAAAAAGAAGATCAGTCTTTACGTGGCTAAAAGAAAAGGAATATAACATATACTGTTTACAGGAAACTCACTCTACATCCTTAGATGAAGTTGCGTGGAAAAGGGAATGGGGTGGTGAAATAATTTTCTGTCTTGGACAAAAGGAACTCAAAAGGTGAGATGATATTAATTAACAACAATGTAGATCTGAATGTGTAAACAGTCAGGAATGATTCGCAAGGAAGGTGGATCTTTTTTAATATGAATGTGGACAAAAAAGAGATTTGGCTCATTAATCCATATGGTCCAAATCAGGATGATCCATACTTCTTCGAAAATATTTATACCAATTTATTGAACTTAGAGGCAACAAATGATGAAATCATTATGATAGGAGACTATAACAAACTGTTAAGTACCTCAATGGACCGTAAAGGAAATCACTCTACAAACTATCATCACCGTGCCCTTAAGGAAATCACTCTACAAACTATCATCACCGTGCCCTTAAGGAAATCACTCTACAAACTATCATCACCGTGCCCTTAAGGAAATCACTCTACAAACTATCATCACCGTGCCCTTAAGGAAATCACTCTACAAACTATCATCACCGTGCCCTTAAGGAAATCACTCTACAAACTATCATCACCGTGCCCTTAAGGAATCACTCTACAAACTATCATCACCGTGCCCTTAAGGAAATCACTCTACAAACTATCATCACCGTGCCCTTAAGGAAATCACTCTACAAACTATCATCACCGTGCCCTTAAGGAAATCACTCTACAAACTATCATCACCGTGCCCTTAAGGAAATCACTCTACAAACTATCATCACCGTGCCCTTAAGGAAATCACAAATATTATGGACACATTAGAAATAGTGGATATTTGGAGACTAAAAACCCCAACCTAGTGAGATATACATGGAGGAGACTTAATCAAGCTAGTCGTCCTGACTACTTCCTTGTCTCTTTCTCTCTTGCATCAAAGGTTAAAAAAGGTTTAATAGGAGACAGAATGTGATTGGATCATAATTTAATTGGCCTTCGCATAACTCTTATAGAATTTCCACTTGGACGGGGATATTGGAAATGTAATCAAAGTTTACTGGAGGACAACTTATTTTTAACTAAGACAAAATAATTTATAACTGAATATTTCCAGCATAATATAGGTTCAGCAAATCCCCTTATTGTTTCGGATACCTTTAAATATACCTTCAGAGGCCATTCAACTCAATATTCATCAATAATAAAAAATCTGTTTCTGGCAAAAGAGACAAGACTAACAAGGGAAATCCATGAACTAATAGTACAGGTAGAGAGCAATAAAAACGATACTACAGAGATACCATATAAGTTAGAGGAAAAACAAAAAGAACTTGAGGAACTTAGTCAAGAACGATCAAATGTAATCTATTACAAAAATAAAGCAAACTGGATGGAATATGGAGAAAAATGCACAAAATTATTCCTGAATCTCCAATACAGGAACACTAACAAAAATTATTTGCAGAAACGTGTTACTGAAGACGGAGTCATTTATGATTCTCCAAATTATATTTTAAAAAAGGAAGCTAAATATTTTAGGCAGATGTTCTCTTTTCTGTCTCGTCTTCTCCCACTGAATGAAGATTACGGTAAGGAATTCTTTCCAAATAATATAAAAAATGGAAAATTAACAAATGTACAGAAAAATCAGTGTGAAGGCAATATTAGAGAAATAACTATTTGAGGCTATTAAATCCTTTCAGTCTGGAAAACCCCAGGGCTTGATGGCATACCGGCAGAGGCATATCAAGATATTTTTGATGTACTAAAAGCTCCATTGTTAGATTGTTTTTACTACTCCTATAGAAGTGGTAGTGTGTCAGGTACTCAGCAGGAAGTCCTGATTTCTCTATTATTAAAACAAGACCCAGATGGCAAATATAAAGATCCAGTGTATATTAAAAACTGGAGGCCTCTTACACTTCAATGTTGTGATGCAAAAATACTAGCGAAATGCATAGCACTCTTAATTAAAAGGGTTTAACCAGGTATTGTTCATCCTCATTAGACAGGCTGTTACATTGTTGATACATTGGAGATAATATACAACAACTACTAGAAATAATAGAACATCATGAAACATCTAAGAAGCCAAGCCTGGTCTTTATAGAGGATTTTGAAAAGGAATTTGATAAAGTAAGACGGGATTTGATTTATAAATGCCTGAATTTTTTCAATTCCGGTGTATCTCTTATAAAATAGGGAAAAGTAATGTATAGCAACTCCAGGTGTAAAATAGTAAATAACGGCTACTTCTCAGAGAGTTTTGAATTGGCAAGAGGAGTTAAACAAGGGTGTCCTCTGTCACCATATCTATTCGTTATGGCCATCAAAATGCTAGCTATTAAAATCAGATCCAATAACAACATTGGAGGATTAGAAATCCAAGGCTTAAAAACGAAGGTGTCCATGTATGCCGATGACTCAAGTTTTAAATTAAGTCCACAAGTTAGATCCCTGCAATGTCTCATTGAAGATCTAGATATCTTTTCTTTACTCTCTGGACTAAAACCTAATTATGATAAGTGTACAATATTATGCATTGGATTTTAAAAAATTATAACTTTTACACTACCCTGCAGTTTGCCTATAGAATGGGCTGATGATGAAGTAGACATACTTGGTATTCATATCACCAAATATATAAATAAGCTCTCCACAATGAATTTCAATAGAAAACTTGTAAAAAATAGACAAGATCCTGCAACAATGGAAAGGTAAATACCTGTCTATTTATGGGAAAATTGTTATGAACTTCTTAGTCATATCTCAGTTTACTCACTTACTTATGACGCTGCCTACTCCTGATGATGAATTTTTCAAATCATATGAGCAAAAAACTTTTAGCTTTATCTGCGACGCTAAACCAGATAAAATAAAGCGTGCCTATCTATATAATGAATATGAATTAGGTGGGTTGAGATGATTAAATATAAAAGCACTAAACCTCTCTCTAAAAGCTTAACTTATTCAAAAGTTTTACCTGAGCCCTAAATGGTTCTCACGCAGATTACTAAGAAAAGCTCATCCATTGTTTAAAAATGGCCTTTTTTGCCTTTGTGCAGATTGCCATGTATCATTTTAGATTAATTGTAAATTATACTTTTTTCAAAGTATCTCTCTTTTTCAAACATACATTGTAGAGCTGGTTACAATTTCAATTTTCCGCCTGAAAAGATAGAAAAAAATATTACAATAAAAATGATGTCTGAATTCAAATGTGCTGGTTGATAAAATACCTGTATTTATGGGAAAGAGGTTGGAAAATGGTATTTTGTTCTTAAATGATAATGTACATTGAAATGGTGGAGTTATGTCCTTCATGGAGTTGAGGTCTGCTCAATCCAAGAGTACAACCAATTGATTACAGCATTACCACAAAAATGGAGGAGGCAGGTGGCAGTTGGAGGAGGTAGGGAACTAGTCTGTCTGCCCAATACAAAGGACAAAATTGGCAGAGCAATACAAATAGCATAAATAGGAAAGTATACCAGTTTCATTTGAGGACCAGGATGTTGACAACTGTGCTATACAGACGGCAAAATATTTGGGAAGAGATTTTTGATGTATCGATTCCAAGGTACAGGGTGTATGAGTTGATATACAGTTGAAGTCAGAAGGTTACATACACTTAGGTTGGAGTCATTAAAACTTGTTTTTCAACCACTCCACAAATTTCTTGTTAACAAACTATAGTTTTGGCAAGTCGGTTAGGACATCAACTTTGTGCATGACACAAGTCATTTTTCCAACAATTGGTTACAGACAGATTATTTCACTTATAATTCACTGTATCACAATTCCAGTGGGTCAGAAGTTTACATACACTAAGTTGACTGTGCCTTTAAAGGCTTGGAAAATTCCAGAAAATGTTGTCATGGCTTTAGAAGCTTCTGTTAGGCTAATTGACCTCATTTGAGTCAATTGGAGGTGTACCTGTGGATGTATTTCAAGGCTTACCTTCACACTCTGTGCCTCTTTGCTTGACATCATGGGAAAATCAAAAGAAATCAGCCAAGACATCAGAAAATAAATTGTTGACCTGCATAAGGGGCGGCAGGGTAGCCTAGTGGTTAGAGCGCTGGACTAGTAACCGGAAGGTTGCAAGTTCAAACCCCCGAGCCAACAAGGTACAAATCTGTCGTTCTGCCCCTGAACAGGCAGTTAACCCACTGTTCCTAGGCCGTCATTGAAAATAAGAATTTGTTCTTAACTGACTTGCCTGGTTAAATAAAGTCTGGTTCATCCTTGGGAGCAATTTCCTAATACCTGAAGGTACCACAATCATCTGTACAAACAATAGAACGCAAGTATTAACACCATGGGACCACGCAGTCATCATACTGTTCAGGAAGGAGATGCGTTCTGTCTACTAGAGATGAATGTACTTTGGTGCGAAAAGTGTAAATCAATCCCAGAACAACAGCAAAGGACCTTGTGAAGATGCTGGAGGAGACTGGTACAAAAGTATCTATGTCCACAGTAAAACGAGTCCTATTTCGACATAACCTGAAAGGCCGCTCAGCAAGGAAGAAGCCACTGCTCCAAAACCGCCATAAAAAAGCCAGACAACGGTTTGTACTTTTTGGATAAATGTCCTCTGGTCTGATGAAACAAAAATAGAACTGTTTGGCCATAATGACCATTGTCATGTTTGGTGGAAAAAGGGGGAGGCTTGCAAGCCGAAGAACACCACCCCAACCATGAAGCACGGGGGTGGCAGCATCATGTTGGGGTGGTGCTTTGCTGCAGGAGGGACTGGTACACTTCACAAAATAGATGGCATCATGAGGGGGGAAAATTGTGTGGATATATTGATGCAACATCTCAAGACATCAGTCAGGAAGTTAAAGCTTGGTTGCAAATGGGTCTTCCAAATGGACAATGACCCCAAGCATACTTTCAAAGTTGTGGCAAAATGGCTTAAGGACAACAAAGTCAAGGTATTAGAGTGGCCATCACAAAGCCCTGACCTCAATCCTATAGAAAATGTGTGGGCAGAACTGAAAAAGCGTGTGCGAGCAAAGGAGGCCTACAAACCTGACTCAGTTACAGCAGCTCTGTCAGGAGGAATGGGCCAAAATTCACCCAACTTATTGTGAGATGCTTGTGGAAGGATATCTGAAAAGTTTGACCCAAGTTAAACAATTTAAAGGCAATGCTACCAAATACTAATTGAGTGTATGTAAACTTCTGACCCACTGGGAATGTGACGAAAGAAGTAAAAGCTTAAATAAGTCATTCTCTCTACTATTATTCTGACATTTCACGTTCTTAAAATAAAGTGGTGATCCTAACCACAGGGAATTTTTACTCGGCTTAAATGTCAGGAATTGTGAAAAACTAAGTTTAAATGTATTTGGCTAAGGTGTATGTAAACTTCCAACTTCAACTGTATAAAATGACGCAAGATTCAAGACTTGGTGCTTTTCAGCTTGAATTATTATACAGAATTCTTGCCACCAACAAAATGTTGAATATTTGGGGCATAAAATCATCGAAGCACTGCAGATTTTGTTGAGGATACAGAATCAACAGACCATTTATTTTGGTATTGTCCTCAGGTAGCCTGTTTCTGGTCTCAGGTTCAGAAATGGCTGAAAATGCATAGCATTGATCTAAAATTGACCCTAGAAATAGTACTGTTAGGAGATCTGGAGAGACCGGGGCAGTCAATTTCTAATACTCTTAGTAAAAGTATTTATCTTCAACTTGCAATCTGTGGATTCTATATTCGATTAGATAGATTGAAATTGTACGTTAAACATCACAGCGTAGTTGAAAGATAAATGTTGAGTAGAATGTGCATATACACATATGCATATACACACACACTCATTCAAATATACACATACACAGACACACACACAAGTAATAGTGCCAGACATGCACTCAAACATATACAGTTGGCATTGCTGTTCTGATTTTAGTTGTCCTTGATGTCCTTTGTTTTTGTTGCATTGTTGCATTGTTGTTTGCTGTTTTCTTTTGTCTTACTCTTTATTCTCTTTAGTTCATTTTGTTGGTTGTTGGTGCTTTGGGGGGTTCATTGGGGTGGGGAATGGAATTCATTGTATTTTTAATTTGTTTTATTCGGGGGCTGTGGGATGGGTCTCGGATGGTTAAGCGTCAGCTATTGGGGAACTGTGGGGGGATCTTGGAAGGTTCAGGTCCCTGTTTGTTTGGCCTGGTGGGAGATCTGTTGACAGGGCGTTGACCCTGAATGCTTCTGTGTGTCGCTCTGAATGGGAGTGTGTTGGATGACTGGTGCGGTGCAGTTGTTGAGCGGCTACACTGCTACTATATTGTATGTTTTGGATATTAAATAAAATATATTTTTAAAATACATTGAATTCATCCCCATTGTTGCAAAGAGTTATGGTATATTAGAATCCCATTGTCTTAACCTTTGTCATCCTCAACCTAGACTATAGTCATCTTCCCAACTACACCCCATATAAACCCAGCAGTATCCAATAGTCAGCTTGGTAACTGGGTGGCTCCTGCACTTTGATCAATTCTAGACATATGTGATCTCTGTTAGGGGTAGAGGGTCTCACCAGGACTGCAGGATGTCCAGCCCCCCCTCTGGAGGACCCCCGTTGCCGGCCAGCTGTTGCCGTCTCTTCCAGTGGATCAGCTCGTCATCCAGGATAATGGTCTGCTGCTTCCTCAGTAGCTGCAGGCTCTTCTGGTGCTTCTCTGCCAGGTCCTAGGCAAACACACATGCAGGTATGCACGCAGGCACGCACATGCACACACACGTGCACACGCACACACACACACACACACACACACACACACACACACACACACACACACACACACACACACACACACACACACACACACACACACACACACACACACACACACACACACAGACAGGTACACACACCGATAAGAATGTACCCATACATTACACGTCATACATATTCTCCAATCAATATACATCCCCAGCTTTTATACCCTGAAGGCATGAGATTCCTCCAGATAGACCTTACAGTGAAATGCTTACTTAGAAGCCCTTAAAACCTCTTGAGACTAGGGGGCAGTATTTTGATGTTTGGATGAAAAATATACCCAAATGAAACTGCCTATTTCTCAGGCCCAGAAGCTAGAATATGCATATAATTGGCAGATTAGGATAGAAAACACTCTAAAGTTTCCAAAACTGTATGTAATATTGTCTGTGAGTATAACAGAACTGATATTGCAGGCGAAAACCTAAGGAAAATCCAACCAGGAAGTGCTGTTATTCCTGAAATCTCCATTGTTCCATTGTTCCATTGCATGCCTTCCCTCCATTTAAAGGGATATCAACCAGATTCCTTTCCCTATGGCTTCCACATGGTGTGAACAGTCTTTAGACATAGTTTCAGGCTTTTATTCTGAAAAATGAGCGAGAATGATCACATCGCGTCAGTAGGATAGCTGGTTGTCCTTAGATTTTTGCATGCGCGAGAAGCGTGGAGCAGACCTTTTTTCTCTCTCTCCTATTGAAAAAGCTACCGTCCGGTTGAAATATTATCGATTATTTATTGTAAAAACAACCTGAGGATTGATTATAAAAACATTTGACATGTTTCTACGAACTTTACGGATACTATTTGGAATTTTTGTCTGCCCATCGTGACCTGCATGAGCATGTGGATTACTGAACAAAACTCGCCAACTAAATGAAGGTTTTTGGATATAAAAATAATCTTTATGGAACAAAACAAACATTTATTGTGTAACTGGGAGTCTCGTGAGTGCAAACATCCGGAGATCATCAAAGGTAAGTGATTAATTTTATTGCTTTTCTGACTTTCGTGACCAATCTACTTTGCTGCTAGCTGTTTGTAAGGTTTTGTCTGCTAAGAGAGCTGTTCTAACATAAACACTTGGGTCCCGCTAACGGGATGGGTGCGCCAAGAAGTTAACAGGTGTGCCTTGTTAAAAATGTTATTTGTGGAATTTCTTTCCATCTTAATGCGTTTGAGACAATCAGTTGTGTTGTGACAAGATAGGGGTGGTATAAAGAAGATAGCTCTATTTGGTAAAAGACCAAGTCCATATGTGACTTACCACCTGGATTCAGTCTTATGTAGCAAAATGTGAAATTATGTTTTTTTTACATTGAATAAAAGTAGAGACTCAGAGCTACAAAATGGTATATCATACACTGCATTTGAGGAACAATGGGAAAGTAATTCTGCTTTTGATCAACTTGTAATCTCACTTTTGAGATAATCGCTCAGTCTCCTGAGGGGGAATAGGTTTTGTCGTGCCTTCTTCACGACTGTCTTGGTGTGCTTGGACCATTTTAGTTTGTTGGTGATGTGGACACCAAGGAACTTGAAGCTCTCAACCTGCTCCACTACAGCCCTGTCGATGAGAATGCTCTGTCCTCCTTTTCCTGTAGTTCACAATCATCTCCTTTGTCTTGATCGCGTTGAGGGAGAGGTTGTTGTCCCCACGGTCAGACCCCACGGTCAGGTCTCTGATCTCCTCCCTATAGGCTGTCTCATCATTGTTGACACGGTTGACAGTGCGTCATCGGCAAACTTAATGATGGTGTTGGAGTCGTGCCTGGCCGTGCAGTCATGAGTGAACAGGGAGTACAGGAGGGGACTGAGCACGCACCCCTGAGGGGCCCCCGGAGAGGATCAGCATGGCGGATGTGTTGTTACCTACCCTTACCACCTGGGGGCGGCCCGTCAGGAAGTCCAGGATCCAGTTGCAGAGGGAGGTGTTTAGTCCCAGGGTCCTTAGCTTAGTGATAAGCTTTGAGGGCACTATGGTGTTGAACGCTGAGCTGTAGTAAATGAATAGCATTCTCACATAGGGTTTCTGGGAAAATGGTGTTGATGTGAGCCATGAGCAGCCTTTCAAAGCATTTCATGGCTATAGATGTGAGTGCTACAGGTCGGTAGTCATTTAGGCAGGTTA
Organism: Oncorhynchus tshawytscha; assembly: GCF_018296145.1. Lineage (NCBI taxonomy): Eukaryota > Metazoa > Chordata > Actinopteri > Salmoniformes > Salmonidae > Oncorhynchus > Oncorhynchus tshawytscha. The sequence goes on from NC_056437.1 coordinate 73,582,553, forward strand.
CCTTAGTTTTCTTGGGCACAGGGACTATGGTGGTTTGCTTGAAACATGTTGGTATTACTATCTCAGACAGGGAGAGGTTGAAAATGTCAGTGAAGACACTTGCCAGTTGGTCAGCGTATGCTTGGAGTACACGTCCTGGTAATCCGTCTGGCCCTGCCGCCTTGTGAATGTTGGCCTGTTTGAATGTCTTACTCACATCGGCTGCGGAGAGTGTGATCACACAGTCATCCGGAACAGCTGATGCTCCTATGCATGTTTCAGTGTTACTTGCCTCGAAGCGAGCATAAAACGTATTTAGCTCATCTGGTAGGCTTGTGTCACTGGGCAGCTCTTGGCTGTGCTTCCCTTTGTAGTCTATAATAGTTTGCAAGCCCTGCCACATCCGACGAGCGTCGGAGCCGGTGTAGCACGATTCGATCTTAGTCCTGTAATGACGCTTTGCCTGTTTGATGGGTCGTCGGAGGGCATAGAGGAATTTCTTATAAGCTTCCGGGTTAGAGTCCTGCTCCTTGAAAGCGGCAGCTCTACCCTTTAGCTCAGTGCGAATGTTGCCTGTAATCCATGGCTTCTGGTAGGGGTATGTACGTACAGTCACTGTGAGGACAAAGCGTCTTCGATGCACTTATTGATGAAGCCAGTGACTGATGTGGTGTACTCCTAAATGCCATCGAAAGAATCCCGGAACATATTCCAGTCTGCACTAGCAAAACAGTCCTGTAGTTCATCATCTGCTTCATCTGATCACTTTTTTATAGACTGAGTCACTGGTGCTTCCTGCTTTAATTTTTGCTTGTTAGCAGGAATTAGGAGGATAAAATTATGGTCAGATTTGCCAATCGAGGGTGATGGAGAGATTTGTACTATGCGTCTCTGTGTGTGGAGAAAAGGTGGTCTAGAGTTTTTTCCCCCTCTGTTTGCACATTTAACATGCTGATAGAAATGAGGTAAAACTGATTTAAGTTTCCCTGCATTAAAGTCCCCGGCCACTAGGAGCGCCACCTCTGTAAGAGCATTTTCCTGTTTGCTTATTGAGGTATACAGCTCATTGAGTGCGGTTTTAGTGCCAGCATCGGTCTGTGGTGGTATATAGACAGCTACGAAAAATACAGATGAAAACTCTCTAGGTAGATAGTGTAATCGACAGCTAATCATGAGATACTCTACCTCAGGCGAGCAAAACTTTGAGACTTCCTCAGATATCGTGCACCAGCTGCTGTTTACAAATATGCATAGGTCCACGCCCTGTGTCTTACCAGAGGCTGCTGTTCTACCCTGCTGATAGAATGTATAACCCGCCAGTATAACCCGACATATTAATGTCGTTTAGCCATGACTCTGTGAAACATAAGATATTACAGTTTTTAATGTCCCGTTGGTAGGATATACAGTACATGCTTTCAGTTCGTCCCATTTATTTTCAAGCGATTGAACGTTTGCCATCAGTACTGTTAGCTGAGGCAGATTAGCCACTTGTCGCCTGATCCTCACAAGGCACTCCGATCTCCTTCCGCGAAATCGCCATTTCTTTCTCCAGCGAATGACGGGGATGAGGGCCTGTTTGGGTGTTTGGAGTAATCGTTCTAGTCCGACTCATTAAAGAAAAATGATTTGTCCAATTCGAGGTGAGTAATCACTGTTCTGATGTCCAGAAGCTCTTTTCGGTCATAAGAGACAGTAGTAGCAACATTATGTACAAAATAAGTTACAAACCAAAAAACCCAAAATAGCACGGTTGGTTAAGAGCCAATAAAACAGCAGCCATCCCCTCCGGCGCTATCATTCCAGGTTGTACGTGTGTGTGTTTCAGTACATGTGTGTGTGTATGCAGTATAAAAAGTAGTGTACCAGTCTGTATTTCTGTAGTGTGTTGGCCTCCCGGGTGAGCCAGGCCTCCACGGTGGCTCTCTTGCTCAGTAATGTGGGCTCCCTCAGCTGTCTGTCAGCAGGGGGCAGTGTGGCCAGGCTGGTCAACTGGGCTGCATGTGGGAAAAGAGAGGGAGAGGGAGAGGGAGGAGGAGAGGAGAGAGGGGGAGGTCAGCAAATCTCACATAAACACACCTGTCTTTTACTTTGCAGACCACACACACACACATACATACTGACACCCACTCACTCACTTACAAACCCACCCTCATTCTGCCCTAAAAAGGTGAGGGCTGCTGGGGTTGATGACCCAGGGTGTTGTGACTAGGAGGGGGACCAGGTCAAGGCTGACTCACCCTGGATGCGGAGGCTCTCCTGGTACTGGATGATGAAGTACTCCTGGTTGTGCTGGAGCTTTCTCAGGTCGTTCTCTGTGTCCTGGGTCAGCAAGCGCAGCTCCTCGAATACCTGGTTGATCTGCTGGTACTTCTGGGACATGCTGTCCATCATCCCTCCCACTGGGGAGCTCGACTGCCAATCAGAGAGAGGAGAGAGAGGTGAGAGGGCTGGGCAGGTAAACAACGCTGGCTTTGAGATGATTTGCAGGATCTAGCTAGTGTGGTGCTGAGCATTTCATCATCGTTACATGGAGCAGAAAGACACACAAACTGACAGAACCCTGTGCCTCTTTAACACAACCTCAATGACCCCTGCTTGTGTTATTCCACAGTAATCCCTAACGACCATAACCAGCAGTGATCACCACTGACTGAACATGTGAGACCGTGCAGAGGGAAATGCATTTCCTTATCGTGGGCAGACACAGCCCATGGCTTGTTAAGGCTGGGGACGTGAGCACTGTGAAGACAGTCTGAATAAACAGGTGGGAATGCAATCACGTAGAATATGCAATCCTGTGATAGGAGGAGCCTGGCAGGACTGGAAGTCAATTTAACACTGGGTTTATTGATATTCAGATGTTTTATGGACCACCGGCTTTATGGTTTTATAACCCTTGTTATAAAATATCACATTTCTTCACCTCCCCACCAGGCCTACAGCATTGCTGGTTAATGAGAAATTCAAAGTTGATCTTTCTGCAAGACATATGGGCTGTGTCTGTGCAGGTTTTCTGACTAGGTGTGTGTGTGAAGTGCTATGTATGTGTGTTTGTGCGTGCGTTGTGTGTATTTATGTATTTATGTGGTTGTTAACAGGTTTACGTATGTCTGTGGGAAAATTGAGAGTAAATTGCCTTTGATGTCGGCAGAGAGGCAGCAAAGCGACCCCCAATGGCTGTGATTTCCATAATATCATGGAATTGGCTGTGTTATGTTTAACATCTCTGTGTGGTGTTTATATTATGCAATTGTGTGGGTATTTCCATATGGGTATGTATGTACTGTATGTATGTGTGTATGTGTGTGTGGGTGTGTGTGTGTGTGTGTGTGTGTGTGTGTGTATTTTGTGCATACGAGCTACAGGTATCTGTTATATGCACACCTGTGAAACAAGCTTCCCAGGTAGGTGAGAGGAGGAATGGAAGTTGGAGAGACTGCTTCATACTCACATTAGAGGCCTCTCGGACTAGCCTCTGCTCCGTGTACAGGATGTGTTTGATGCATCTCACCAGCTCCAGAGGGCAGCGGTCATACGTGCTCTGAAAGACAAGGACCACATGTGCTGTCGTGTTAGGCTCGTTAGCCGTGTTAGCCGCTGACTGGCAGTACGGCCGTGCACACAACACTGACCAATTTAGCCTGCTCCCGCGCCGCGGCATGCTAACGCTCTAAAGCCCACTTCCTGAGCCTAGCTAAACCCAATTAAACTAATGAGATCCTTCTCTCAAGTGCAGACGACTTGGTCTCACATCCACTGGCTACATTTCTCTTCCTTTCTCTCTTTTCTCTCTCTCTTTAACTCCGGTCCTCAAGTAACTCCAAAAGCACACATTGTGTTGTAGCCCCACACAAAAACACTCATCGAAGGCTTGATGATGAATTGACAAGTTGAATCAGATGTGCTTGTCCGTGGCGCTACAAAAAACATTTGTGCTATTGGGTGTACTGGAGAGAGTTGGGAAACACAGGTCTAAATCTCTCTCTCACGCACGCATACACACACCAAGGCACCATGCGGGGTTGAAAGACTGCATTGTAGGCCTACAGAGGGTTGTGTTGACAAGATGCCTCCTACTCCCACTGTGGAAGGTGATAAGAGACAGCTTGTTCCCCTGAACCCTGTCCATAAGGGTGAAGACAAACACACTGAGATCGGTGAGTGAAGCACTCAATCATAAAAGGGAACACTGCCTGGTTACCGTAGCCCAGTGTTGTCCACCTTTTGTTGTTCTTCATATAGACACACTGACCAGAGCAGGCTGTTCTCACACACTGTTTCATTTCTAAGTACTTTGGGTTGGGGTTTATGGACATGGGATTGTTGCCAATGAGGCTGTGATAACTAACATTTAGCTGAGTTTGGTATCAGTATAATTGAAATAATAATCACCACGATTCAGCTGGTATAGTTGGCTGTAAGGTTATCATATCCTTGTGAGTTTATTGGGTTTATACTGGCTTTATTAAAACTGTCCAGCTAGCTAGTTAGGTGTGGAGGTTTTTGTGAGGGCACTGGCTCTGTGCTCTGCTCACGTACACTGGGAATGTGTGCACAGTATCTCTCACCTTCATACTAGCTTTGAGTGGAGGTTCGTCTACTGGTTCAATCTGTCTCACCTTGAGCTGGCTGGCGTAGTGTCCCAGTTTGATCTTGAGCAGGAAGCCATCCTCTCCCACCTGATGCTCAGCCTTGTTCTGCAGCTCCTGGATCAGGCTGTCCAGCAGACGCTTGGCCTTAAACTCCTCCTGGGGGTTCTCCAGATCGATCACATCCCTGGCACAGGAACATATAGAATGCTTAGAGATATCCTCTATGTACATACATGCAGAACAAAGTAGCCATTAATCCCCTATGCATTCCCTAACACACACACCTTCACTCAAGCACATACACAAAAACAGTGACTACTATACATTGCTCTCAGGTTACTACACCTCCATGGTCCCTGCTACTACTGTGACTGGGATTGAACCGAATGTGAAGGTTACCGGGTGAGGCATGTCTTCTGTCAGGTAGTGTGGTGTGCTTTGTGCTGCACTCACCAGAGTTGGCCCTCGAGCCACTGGGACAGGTAATGGCGCACCTCGATGGGGAAGTGCTGTCCATAGAGAGACTGCATCTGGTGCAGCGCATCCCCCTGGAGCTGCTGGGCCTGGATCCACACTGCCATCTTACACACCCTGGGGAGAGGAGAGAGAGAGAGAGAGAGAGAGAGAGAGAAAGGGGAAAAAAGAAGGGGGATGGGTAGAGCGCATTTGAAGAGAGAGTGAATAGAGAGAAATTAGAGAGCAGGGTGAGCAGATTTGAAATGACATGGAAAATGTACAGAAGGTTTTCAATCAAAAGAGGAAAACATCAGTTTGAGTTGACTAAAAGTGAAAGAAGCTTCTTTGAGACGAATGATGTATCCGACTGACACGGCCACAGAGCGGTTGGACTGGTTGTGTTTGACAGCTGTAGTTGGGCAGTTTGTTTCGCTCTGGAGGAGCTGAGAGTCTAAACATTCTGCTCCGTGTTGAGTCAACAGCTGCATGAGGGAGCGGATCTGGGTCAAATACACATGTCAAATACCTTCTTCGCTTGGAGCAAAGTCAGCAGACTTCCTTCGCATGGAGTTTGCATTATGTCATTGGTTCAACTGTACAAGACCAAGTAGCCTTAATTACGTGAAGCTCAAATATTGGAACATATCGGACATATTTATTTGACTAAGGTCTGTAAGGTCAACAATAGACAACACAGGTCCCTCAGCTCTGTAAGAGAGTGTGTCAGTAATGTCTCTGTCTCTGTATGTCTTTGTACGACACAATGTAGAAGGGAAATGAAAGCTCTTTATATAGTGTCCATAAGCTCCTCAATACATTTCTACATACAGGTGTAGGATCTTAATTTAATTACTATTTTGTTGCTGAGAATTTCAGCTTCAGGATTTACAAAAAGTCACTGAAAACCTGCACTAACACACGGTTATATTAACAGTATGTAACCTACTTTTGGCCAGGTAAAAGCCTAACCACTGATCAAGCAACATTGTGGACTAAACGTTCACATCCTGTTGCTACAGACTTATTTTGCTGCAAAATTAAGATCCTACATCTGTACATAGATAGACCAGGAGACAGACAGAGAGAGTCACATACAACAGATAGTGGTAAGACTTTGTGAGAGACAATAAATGTTTATTTTTAAATGAATGATGTGGTACAGCACAGAACATGACCTTCATCTGAGCAACGAGATAGAGACAGAAATAGAGTGATAGAGAAAGAGAGAGAGGGAGGCAGATGGAGAGAGAGAGCACCAGGTGAACAGAACACAGCAACTCTGTGACCTGGTGTATGCCTATGGGCATGACGCTAATAATCAGCTTACGCTCACACTCCCACACAAAATCCACATCCCGTTAGCTGCCATGCCCTGGTTTGCCCTCCTCTCAACTTCAACCTTGAACCTTTTTCACTCAGCCATCCCCCCCAATCCACTTACTGCTACATCCCCCACCATTCACTACAACAACAAGCCTAAGATATAGGATCTTAATTTGATCAGTCCTTCGTTGCTGAGAATTTCTGCACCGCAGAGTTACATTAATCCACTGAAAGCCCACACTAACACACGGTTAAATTAACAGTATTGCACTGTTCATGTAACCTAATTTTGGCCAGCTAATAGCCTAACCACCGATCAAGCAACATTATGGACTAAACGTTCAAATCCTGTTTCTGCAGGATTATTTTGCTGTGACAAAATAGGATACAATTTAGAAGGAAAATGAAAGCTCTTTATATAGTGTCCATAAGCTCCTCAATAAACTTCTACATATAGGTGTAGGATCTTAATTTAATGACTATTTTGTTGCTGAGAATTTGAGCTTCAGGATTTACATCATTCCACTGAAAACCTGCACTAACATATGGTTATAATAACCTACTTTTGGCCAGGTAAAAGCCTAACCACTGATCACGCAACATTGTGGGCTAAACGTTCAAATCCTGTTGCTACTGCATTATTTTGCTGCAACATTTTTTAAATTAACAGTATTGCACTGTTCATGTAACCTACTTTTGGCCATCTAATAGCCTAACCACCGATTAAGCAACATTATGGACTACACGTTCAAAAGCTGTTGCTGCAGGATTATTTTGCTGTGACAATATATGTCAAATAAAGATCCTACACCTGTAGGGTTGCTAAACAAAGGAAAAAAATGAAGGTGAAAGCATGACAGATGGTTTGACTGCGTTCTGCGCTGGAGTGGCAGGAGGTGGATTTAAATGTAACAGAATGACCCCCGTCAATCATCAGCAGGTGGCTATGAGCAGACTACTCTCAGCCAATCAGAAGAGGAACCATACAGGAAGAGCTGTGAGCCTGTTCTACAGTGCCGTACCAGCCTCTTCCTGACCTGCTCTCCTGTAGTGTAGGACTGCCAGTCTGTACCAGCCTCTTCCTGACCTGCTCTCCTGTAGTGTAGGACTGCCAGTCTGTACCAGCCTCTTCCTGACCTGCTCTCCTGTAGTGTAGGCCTGCCAGTCTGTACCAGCCCATGCCCGCAACCACACACCCTGACACATAAACACACACAATGACACACTGCTGTACACACACTGCTATACACACACAATCACACACACACGCACAATGATCAGTCATAATCAATACACTACTATACACACACACAAACACAAACACATCAATTTTCATAGGAGCTGCTCTGTATCTGTGTCTGTGGTTGCTGGGAGTTGCCAGTAAGCAAACTCTGTCTAGCGATTGGTTACTGACAGACAGACAGACAGACTGACAGAATTCATCAGCCTCTGTGACCTTACCAGGCTCCCAGTTCCCACCATTAGCACCTTAGTTGTCAACTCCACCAGAGTGTAAAGATAATTCCCCTCGGTATAGTACTTACCACAACTGCCAAACACAGTGGCACAAAGAGATCTGAGGAGAAGTGAAAGTTGCTCCCTTTTGCTTTTTTCTTCTTCAGCAATCACTCTTTATCATTGAAGTGAATCTTGAGACTCTTTTGTGAGCCACCCACTTATAACGACATTAACTGACACACAACCTCGGATCGCAGATACAGTGCACATTGACAGTTGACCCAATGAGAGATCTACACAGTGTAAAAAAACTGAAAGGAGAAGGTCACACTGCTTACCTCTTGTCTTCAGGTCTTTGCTACCATGTAATAGCAGGATATTATGAAGAGGAGCACCCCAAACCTGAGAGAGAGGGAGAGAGAGAAAGAGAAAGAGAAAGAGGAAGTGAGTATAACCTTGCTTGCTACTGAGGAAGTCGTCTTTTTTCAAAGGGACCACAACATTGACAAAATCTGATTACCAAAGCATTTCATGATGCTGTTCACTGGTGGAGAGCTCCCACAAACCTTAGCACCTCCATGCTTTATCCAAAGCCTCTCATTTTAACCTCAATGGCATTTCAAAAATCATAAAGCATAGCATATATATTAAGTTTATTTTTTATTTTTAAGGATGGGAGCTTACACGTGAATTATGACAACTTCCGGAGGCTGTCCTCCAACCTATCAGAGCTCTTGCAGCATGAACTGACATGTTGTCGACCCAATCAAAGGATCAGAGAATGAAACTAGTACTGAAAGCACAAGATACAGCTAGCTAGCACTGCAGTGCATAAAATGTGGCGAGTAATTGACTCAAAGAGAGAGAGACAATAGTTGTGTATGGACTGATACTGGAGATGAGAAGCAGGTACGGGGAGTTGAACATTTAATGAGGAACAGACAGGTAACAGTACAGGACCAGCGTCAGCACATGGGTAAACAAGGACATATGACAATCAATGCAGAAGCAGGGAACAGAGCGGGGAACCAGACAGATATAGGGAAGGTAATGACAGAGATGATTGAGTCCAGTGAGTCCAATAATCGCTGATGCACGTGATGGGGGGGAAGGCAGGTGTGAGTAATGATGATGGCAGGAGTGAACAATGCTGGGGAGCCTGGTGCGAGGGGAAGAGTGGGAGCAGCTATGTTGACTACGTTACTTTAGCTAATATGGTGACAACGATGTAGGCTGTGTGTAGCGGTTATGATATGGTTTGGCTTGGAAAGGTTTTTTGGCCTGGTCACATACAGCTGATGTGTTGTGCATTGACGTCCAAAAGCGACAAAGGGAAAAAGTGAGAGGAGAGCGCATAGATGCAGAAGGAATACAACGTGGCTGTTCTGAACCGTGTTTACGCATGATCAGGGGTGTATTCATTCTGCCGATTCTGTTGAAAAACGTTTCTTAAACAGAACAAAACGGGACTAAACATACCTGAATTTGTCCAATCAAAATTATCATTTGCAACTGTTGGACTAATGATTACACCCTATATCAGCTAGATGCAGGCAAGAGTGTGCAAGGAGGTATTCAATGTGCCGCTGTCTGTCCATGTGTCACCTCAACATTTTCTCTCAACCTGTGTGCGCCTACGTTGTAGTCTTCATTCATAGGCTAGGTTGTAGCAACCTCATGATGGGTAGGGAAAATTAAAGTATCATGTAATAGCCTAGACCTATCGCTGTTACATTGAACTGGGTGAATGGAATATGAATGACAGTCATCTAATATGCTGTAATAGAAATAAGGCCATGCTCATGAGAAATAAAAATTGTCCTCCGTCTTAATTGACTCTGTTCGCCACTGTCCCACACATGCTGTCTATCTTGTCAAACACGTTGAATTTATATGCCACCAACAACAGTTAGTAGGCTAATGGTTCATATCAAGCTGTCCAGCCCCACATATACCCAGAGACTACTGAGGGGTATGGGTTAGGAGGAGCATGCTGAGGGGTATGGGTTAGGAGGAGCATGCTGAGGGGTATGGGTTAAGAGGAGCCTGCTGAGGGGTATGGGTTAAGAGGAGCCTGCTGAGGGGTATGGGTTAGGAGGAGCCTGCTGAGGGGTATGGGTTAGGAGGAGCATGCTGAGGGGTATGGGTTAAGAGGAGCCTGCTGAGGGGTATGGGTTAGGAGGAGCATGCTGAGGGGTATGGGTTAAGAGGAGCCTGCTGAGGGGTATGGGTTAGGAGGAGCCTGCTGAGGGGTATGGGTTAGGAGGAGCATGCTGAAGGGTATGGGTTAAGAGGAGCCTGCTGAGGGGTATGGGTTAGGAGGAGCCTGCTGATGGGTATGGGTTAGGAGGAGCCTGCTGAGGGGTATGGGTTAGGAGGAGCCTGCTGAGGGGTATGGATTAAGAGGAGCCTGATGAGGGGTATGGGTTAGGAGGAGCCTGCTGAGGGGTATGGGTTAGGAGGAGCCTGCTGAGGGGTATGGGTTAGGAGGAGCCTGCTGAGGGGTATGGGTTAGGAGGAGCCTGCTGAGGGGTATGGATTAAGAGGAGCCTACTGAGGGGTATGGGTTAGGAGGAGCCTACTGAGGGGTATGGGTTAGGAGGAGCCTACTGAGGGGTATGGGTTAGGAGTAGCCTGCTGAGGGGTATGGGTTAGGAGGAGCCTGCTGAGGGGTATGGGGTAGGAGGAGTCTGCTGAGGGGTATGGGTTAGGAGGAGCCTGCTGAGGCATTAGGGTTAGGAGAAGAGGAGCAGAGGGTCAGACTATGATTAATTAGGGAGACAACTCTTTCCTCTGGTTGGAACAGGAACAAGCAGAACATCAGGACACCACATGCTGTTACTGTCCAGAGGCTCCAAACAAAACATTATTATTATCTTGATTTCTGTCTGGATCTCCTTCCACCATCTCACACTCTCCCTCAAGTCTCCCTCCTTGTTTCTGCTCTCCAACTCCTTCTCTCTCTCCCTACAAATGGCAGCCTGATGATTTCACCAGTCGTCCTCCCACTACCCCATCTCCCCCAAACAGACACACAACAACTGAGTCCAACAACATCCCAACCTAGTCTAGAATCAGTCACGGTCCTGTGTTTAGTGCTTGGCAGACGCAGTGTTGGAGGAAGGCTTCAAACATACAGACATGTGACCACCATAACCTATACTGCCCCATAACCTATTTCAGGCTCACTGCACTGACTCAGGCCTGCTGTGCTCTGTTGTGCACGTACTGCAGCCGCACTGTGTCAGTCCACCATCTGTCAGTCCACCACCTATCTAAGTACCTTTCCTTTCTCCTGGCTCTCAGACCACAACACTACCCTGGCAGACAGTCTCATGACTCCAATTTAACAGGAAAAAATGGAGAGGGAGAGAGAAAAAGAGAGCGTAGGACAGAAAGGGCAATAAATCAGCCAAATGGTCAATGAGGCGTGAAACAAGCTACATCCTGGTTCTTCACCTGTGACACATAACCCATGTGTCAGTCGGGGGTAAGACAGAGATCAGAAGTGACACCAAGGGAACCTACGTCGTTGGTCTGTTCAACACACACATTCAGTATATACAACACCTATCATATATGAGCTCAAAACATGACATATTTAGGATGTCAAATGTACAGTGACTTTAGATTCCATTAACCAGTCCAGGAGCCATAAGTTAATAATGCTCAAATATGCACAAGACTGGAAGTCTTTCCATCAAGTTCAAAACCATTTCAGTGGCCTATTAAGACAGCCTGGTCTCAGAGCCATACGTAACATACTTTATGTATTTCTAAGTACCTCCAAGACGTATGATTCCTACTAATGGTCTAGTTACTTTAGACAGAAACAAAAGTAGGGAGGATGGGTGGGCGTAATCTGCAACTCTCAAGCAATCCAAAGGTTCATGTCTCGTTGAACATGCCTAACCCCTATTCTAAACTTAACCCAATTCACCGAACCTGCTACATACATTCCCCTTACCTTTGTCGTATTAGTTCTCCTAACCTTTTACGTAAATTATCTTAACCTTTGTCATTAGTTTCGCTAATCGCCAATGTAAATTCTCCCCGTAATTTTCTGTTGTTGTTATGGCGCAACAAGCCACCTGGTCTCAGAGAAAGAAGTATAATACGAAACATCCTCAAAGATGTATAATAAGTTGAGTCATCCAATTTGTATGCTATTGTACGACCAGGTAAGACGTACAATACTATATGTCCACTAATTCGTATGATATTGTATGACAGCTATTCCATTCATAATTAATATAACCTAATGTAACGTCACATATCATACTAATGGAGTGTCACAGATCTACATACAGAATAATATGATTTGTCCTGAGACCATGTTGATCAAGAGCAACTATTAGCCTTTTACTGCAGTGGGCTAAATCAGGGTCACACAGTGTTTCTTGGTAGTCTGAAACAAATCTACTTTGAAATAGAAGTATACACCTCACACACATGATTATGGGCTTAAAAAGAAGACACTTGTACCATGTCAGATATAGAGTTGAAATGTATTAAATCTTGAGTTGCATCCCAATAATACACATTATATACATCACAGAGGACTGAAATATAACAAAACCGTTTGACATAGAAACACCCTTTTTTTTCAATAATGCTTATTAATTATGAAAAATACAAATAATATTCCAACCATGAGGCCACTGGAGGGTGATTTGGTCACTTGACTGCAGGACTCCAACAATATGAAGCACTGGTTATGAAGGTGAAAGATCGCGTGATGATGATGCATCATAGGTCAACACCCAGTGAACTCACTAATGACTCCGAAAGGACCTCCATCTAATCTCAAACTGTACAATATTATCCTCTGTTAGTCAAGAAAGTACATTACTGTCTGACAGAAAAGACACATTGAGAGATATTACTGATATCAGACAATGTGTCCAGTTAGCAAAGGCTGACCAACCCAGATGGTTATCTGCAGCACAGACACAGGGCCACACACACACACACACTTCCACAATCCACACGTACGCACACAAACACACGCAGTAGCAGCCTAGTCAAGTACAAGCCTCAGTTGTCTCATCTTTACCTTGGCTTTCCCTTCAAAGACCGCGAGACCGTCCAGACCCTCGAGTTTCATCTTTATTAGTTCTCCTAAAGATGAAAAAGACATTGGCTACTTCACTCAAATCATTCTCACGCACAGACACTCAGCCCAGTGCCATTCTGACTAGATGTATTCTACACAGACCGCAATACAAATGGATGTGGTCTGAGGGGGGAAAAAGACACATATGTACAGAGACGAGCAAAGAAGACCAAATGCAATTACAGCAAAATGCAATAATCCATTCTCCACCCAGCTGGATGTGGTCCTTCACAACTAAGAGTACCGCCAGCCTTGGTTGGGGTTGTGTGTTGGAATGTCAGTGTACTGCATGGTAGAGCTGAGAGTAGGCACATAGAGAGTTTACTTTCATACTGTTAATTGTGTAAAACATGTTCAGGAACCAGACATTTGTACCTAAGAAATACTTTGAATAGAAGCACCTTGGAGACTTGGAGGGGGAAGGAAGTGCCCCCAGGTCCATGTCTGTCTCACAGCTCTTTGGCTTCCAGTTCCTATACGAGGAGATCATGTCCTTTCTGTTTGTGATATTCCAAGCAGTTCTCCAGTGATTGCTACAGAGGAAATCAATTCACTGTGAATCAGGAAGTCAAGGCAGCTGGATTAAAAAAAAGATGTCCTGTTCAAAGCCAACAGAGAATGAGAACAG
>NC_056437.1:74276107-74416107 GCF_018296145.1 Oncorhynchus tshawytscha
TCTCTTTATCTCCCTCTCTCTCTCTCTCTCTCTTTTATTTCCCTCTCTTTCTCTCTCTCTCTCCATCTCTCTCTTTATCTCCCTCTCTCTCTCTCTCTCTCTCTCTCTCTCTTTATCTCCCTCTCTCGCTCCAGAGTTCGACAGGTAGTTTCTCTCAGAAGCTGTGGCTGGGTGTGGCAGCGACGTGTGTGTCTCTGTACAGGCAGGGCGAGGCAGAGGCTCTGGAGTCCTTCCCCTACGGACAGATCTGCTCCTACGGCGTCTCCGACAGCAACACCTTCAAGATCACCGCCGGCGACCGAGACCTGCTGTTTGAAACTACCAAGGTGGGCGAACAAAAGCTCATAGCAGGAGGCATTGTGTGTACTAATGATACATCTGTCATTCATAGACACATAGCAGAGTCTGTAGGTGGAATTAAACCTGAAAAGGTCTTTGATTGACTCCAGTTGTTCTCCTCATTTGGGCCGCACACAGCAGTGAGCCTCTTTATTGTGCCTGGTGAATGGCCTCTATTCCTGATCACAGTGACGTGTTGTGCACAGTCATTGAAACAGCCACTCTGCCTGCTCATGATGTTATTCCACCCACAGCTCCCTGACCCACGTGCAAAAACAGTAATTAATCGCGATTTAAACGAGAGTACACAGCCTGCCTCTCTCTGCCACCAGAATCAACCACCAAGAGTCTTACTTCCTGTTATTAAATACTAAGCGGGGTGAGTTTTTTTCTTTGCGGTGTTAGACTAAAATATTAGCCCATAACATTTCCCAGAAACCTGGATATTTCCCCAAACAGCTAATTATTTTTTTCTTTGTGAGAACAAATCATCCGTTCATTCTGCAGATTTGCTTGCATCTTCCCACGCGGAACAAAGCCCTCTCTGTGATCTCTCTCTCATGGGGCACAAGAGTGGCTTTTATTTATTTATTGGGGCAGCAGAACAGGCAAATTGGAGGCCAGCTAAAGGAGGGTGATACTTTTCTGAACTATGGGGCTCACATTGCTCTGTATTAAACTTAGAGGATTTAAGTGGATTGGGCAGAGTTCACCAGGAGCTGGTTTGAAGGGGGATATTGTTAAGCTAGGAGTCAACGGTTAAGGAAAAGTTAGCAGCTGAAGTAAGGGTTAAAATTGGTGCCGACAACTGGACTGGGGTCGTGTTGAAGTTAGGACAAAGGTTATGGCCTGAGGTCACATAGTGTTAGGGGTAAGGCCAGATATGCACTGATGGTAGTTGGATAAATTGGGGTTAGGACCCAGTGGCCAACACAACAACATATGATCATGATCTAATGCAATATTTTGCTGTGACCTTAAGGACAGATATAAAGCCCAGCTGAAACACAGACATGATATGTTGAAATGCAATACCCATCTGCCTTTGTTGTTGTTAGGGTTGTGTCTTACTGAAGTTCACTCCAGTGGTGTGAGTGCTGGTGCTGCTGCAGAATGTGCCAAGGCACATCACGCTCTGACCATCCCTGGAGGATTGTGTCTGTTCCAGCAGCAGCTGGATGACATCATCTCTCCCCTCCCTCCCGTGATGGTGCCAGACACAGACATTGAGAAAGCCACTCCTCACACTGTCACCAGTCTGATTCTCTGTTCTCTCTCACTTTTTCATTCTTTCTCTGTTCTCTCTCTCTCCCTCTCTTTCTCTCTCTCCACCTTTCTCTGTTCTCTCTCTCTTCCCCCCTGCCTCTGTTCTCTCTCTCTCTCTCTTTCTCTCTCTCTCTCTCTCTCTCTCTCTCTCTCTCGCTCACAGCTGACTGAGATCATGCAGCTGATGAATGCCTATTTCAGTGCCATCCGTCGCCAGCGTGGGAGGGGCGACGACGTGGTGAGCATCACAGAGGGCACTGCCATCGAGGTGGGCTTCCACCACCTCCCCCCGACACCCACCCCCACCCTGCTGGAGCTGCCCTCGCACCCCGTGTGAAGAGCACCCCTTCCCCCTGTCCTCAGCTCACACGCAGCCTCCTCGGAGCCCAGCCCCAGCCTAGCGGACCCTGCGCCTGCTTCCTCCACCTCCTCCACTGGGAACAGCACCACAGCCAAAACAAAGAGAAGGCTGTTTTTACTCCTCATCCGTGAAAATAAACCTCGCTGAGAGTTCCAACTGAAGGAGCGAGAAGGGGAGGAGCCTGTTTTGTAAGTGAGGCTAGAAACCCACAGAAACCAATGTGGGTGCTGATGAGGTGTCACCACCTCCCCCATCCTGCCACACAACCTCTGTTCTCACATGGGAGATCTGGCACCCCGACAACGTGAGGCACGGGACCCGAAGCTGTGGCTCCTTATCTCCTAGAACTCGCAGGGCCATACTTCAGGGAGACACACTGTTGCCTAGACACAAGAGTTCATCTACAGTTCCCCAACCAGTTACACCGCTCACCTAGAGACACGGAGCAGAGCAGAGAACAAACTGCTTGAGGGAGCGCTGTGAACGTGCCTCTGCTATGTTGTTCTACATGTCGTGCTCTGCCTTTCCTAGAAGATTATCGCCCTTTCCTAGAATATCCCTCATGCAATAGAAAGGGGGGGGGGGTGGAATCAGACTGACTGACTCACACCCACACTTTCACCACCTCTCTCTCTCTCTTTCTCGCACACACGCACTCTGAAAGGGTCTGTTTTCATAAAGACCCCAGCCAGGCTTGCGTTACCTAGAACTGTCGATGTAGCAAGCCATGTGAACTGGAACTTGAACCAGATGATGGAGCTCAGTAAGTCACTCTGGCTGTCATGGACAGAACTGCTCCTGCTGGTACTGTCTGCTGGGTGGGAGAGACTACTGGATGGGACACGTTGATTGGAGGAGACTACAGGATGGGACACTTTGATTGGACGAGATGTTATAAAGGACCCAGCCTAATGCTGTGTAACAGAAACTATAGGATCTTGGGCTATGACTTGTCTGTTGGTTCTACCAAACACTCTGATTCCCCCCCCCGCCTTTTGTCAACTTGCTGCTTGCCCGAGCTATCACCCCAACATGAAACTATGGCTAACACTTGGCTAACACTTGATAGGAGCATTTTAAATGTCTTGTCTGTTCATTTTTAATAGTTAAGTGATCCAATTTTGATCTTATATCTAGGCCTATACCTACAATTTAAGGGTGGAACTGTTATTTCCCAGTCTCTGTTTCAGTGGGGAACATATTCGGTGTGGATGGAAATTAGCTGTTTTAAGTCCGCACTCTGAAGAATTGATGTACTAACCTAACCCCCAGCCAGTAACATGGACCATCACAACCACAATGCAGACCCCTGTCTTTTCTCTGCTGTGCCGACACACAGAACCAATGCTGTCCTGACTATTGATGCGTTCTTAGTATTATTTATGTACACACTTTGTGACACATTGTTTGGTGTAGTCTTTTTATTTCATCCATTTTGTATGTCTTAAATGAGGACCTAGCTGTTTTTGTGTTTTTTTGTGTTTTTTTTAGTATGGCTTTGAAATGATCCCATTAATGTCTCATCTAGATCCATTAGGTCACTGTACTGATCAGCCATGTGATCCTATAAAAGCTTAAGGGCTCTATTCAATCTGTATGGTGGAAGTTCAGCGTTACAGCGTGATTGAAATGTAACGTTCCCGCATTAGCGGAGACTGCATTCACGGTAAACGCTGTATGAGTCATGACATTTCTATCGTACCATCTGTAACACTTCAGCGACAGATTGAATAAAGCCATAAGCTACCTTATTGCCACAAACCCACAGCCCTTCTGTGTTCACTACTTGGCTGGTAGACTTTGTCCAAGTTCATTAAAGTAACCAAAAAGTTGTGTTTTGAGCATGGACCAAAGATAAGTTCTGCTGTAAGCGTTCTCCAGAGAATATACCCAGACGTTAGATAGTTGCACCTCAAATGTTACACCCCAACGTCATTTAGACCAATATAAGTTTTAGTTATGTTGTAATACAGAAGTCTATTTGGAACCCTGGCTGTGGTGAGCTTTCATTTTCCCTAACCCGCCTGCCCCTTATACCTGGCAGCCAGACTTGGAGGTCTTCCTCAGGAGGAAGGACCCACCATGGCACAGCCAGCCCTGCCTCCTGCCCATACGATATGCAGGCAGTCACTGTCCAGTCAAGCCGTCGCTTTTTATACTGCAGCTGCAGGCAGCTACGCTCACGGTCTCGGAGATCCCTCCCTCCGTGTAACTATGAAAAGGAAGAGTCCAACCTAAAGATGGCTTTGTTTAAAGCTTGTTTGTACACCGCATGGTACCTTCTGTATGTAATGTGTGTATAGTCAATTGCACTATTGTTTTGTTTTTTTAACTAACTTGGATGTGCAATAAGTAAACTATAAAGACTATGTAATTCATTAAAAAGCAGCACCATTGTACCATACTGTTTGTTATTGTTTTAAGGCGCAGTATCCCAGAAAAACAAAGCCACTCTCATTGATGCCCTAGTTACAGTCCATAGTTAGGTTCTCAACCAGAGCTGCCTGGCAGAGGGGATGGATTTTGGTGCCAGCAACCAGACAGGTTTCTAAAATCTCTCCTTCTGAATAGTCAGCATCTTAGGTTGACACAATGGACTTGACCTGCTTGACCGAGCGGGCATCGCTGAGTGAGCCTGCATTTCTTTCTGGTAATGAGGCATGAAGTAGCGTAGTATAATTTGATGGGG
Source organism: Oncorhynchus tshawytscha (assembly GCF_018296145.1). NCBI lineage: Eukaryota > Metazoa > Chordata > Actinopteri > Salmoniformes > Salmonidae > Oncorhynchus > Oncorhynchus tshawytscha. The sequence goes on from NC_056437.1 coordinate 74,280,763, forward strand.
GGGGGGCTTTATCTAGCATTATTTTGTCAGTGATACTTGTACTTCGTGATGCAGTAATGAACAAATATATCCTAAAAGTATTACAATTATTTATATGAACAGCAGCATACAACTCACACTCAAATCCACCAATGGCAATGAAGAATATTCTCATAGAATTTTTATTTTAAATAATTGTATAATTTCACAACAAAGCTCAACATGAAAAGTATATACATTTGGATGGCTACAAAAAAAGGAAAACTGTAGATGCGATGCAATTTAACAAGCTTCTTGATGCACAGAGTAAGAGAAAGTATGGATTTACACTCAGGCACCAGAGTAGAGAAGTAGGCTGTCCTCTGCAATAACAATGTAATAGATCAATTTTATAACAATGACCATTGCCATACTTACGAAACAGATGTTTTGGTTAAGTACATACTGGACAGCAGCAACTGATCTGAGGCCTATGATTATCATGGGCTCTGGTGTCAAAAAACACAAACTTCTCAGAAATGTACGAAGACAAAGTCACACCAGGCATGTTATTCTGTCCCCATTCAAGGACGCTGGAGTGTTTCTCCGGCTGGTATGTTAGTCGGTGTGACTGCAAAAGGAACAGCACAAAAGTAGAGTAGTACTATACAGTATAAAAATAGTGCCAAACGAGGCTACGAGTTCTGCTGACGGCAACAAGAACAGGAAGAGAGGATAGAGAAAGAGTGACGTAAAATTCCAAATCAACCTCTAACTCAAACCCACTGGGCACAATATCATACATTCCACCTGTCAGAGAACAAGATGGAGCTGATACCCATTTGATCCTTTCAGATCTACTATCTATGAAGTGTCTAATGGTAGGGGTCGTTTTGGAATCCTGCATGAGAGACAGAGAAGACTAGTCATTCACTACTATTCATAACCAGTGGGGATTGGATACAGGCACATAGATTGAAGCGTTGGTTTAACTCCCAAACAGAGCTTAAGGACAGAAGAGGGAAGAAAAGCAGTAGGGATGAACTTTAACACTTTTCTCCATAGGGATGGCACAGGAGGCAACTAGCTCAGCCCTATCTTTCCCTGGTTGGGCTGTAGAGGTGGACCAGACCCATGTCATGTGACAGGGGTGTATATCCCATCTGTCCTCACTGCTCCTGAGTTCCCCAGGAGATGTAGTCGGGCCGCGTGGCAGCACTGTACTCGTCGATGAGCTGCTGTACCACCTCGCGGGAGTTGTCCAGCTCGTCAAAGTTTTCCTTGAAGATGTCCTCCTTGCGGAACTGCTCCAGGAAGGCCTCGCGCTTTCGCAGTTTGTCGTACTGCTTGCAAGTCCGCTCGAACAGCTGCAACAGAGGAAGAGAAGAGAAAGGGCATCCAGTGAACTTGTAGCAGTGAATACATTACATAATTACATTTCATATACCTCGTATTAGTCACTTTCTGCCCATTCCCTCAGTCACTGACTGTGGGTTAGGAGGATACAAAGAATTACTCTTGACATTTATTACCAACCCATGAAGTGTTTTGCCATCGAAATGTTAGCTAAGGATTATAGTTTTGTCACCTTTTAAAATATTTTTGCACAAGGCACCCTACTCCCAGGTAGCCACCCTACTCCCAGGTAGCCACCCTACCCCAGGTAGCCACCCTACTCCCAGGTAGCCACCCTACTCCCAGGTAGCCACCCTACTCCCAGGTAGCCACCCTACTCCCAGGTAGCCACCCTACTCCCAGGTAGCCACCCTACTCCCAGGTAGCCACCCTACTCCCAGGTAGCCACCCTACTCCCAGGTAGCCACCCTACTCCCAGGTAGCCACCCTACTCCCAGGTAGCCAACCTACTCCCTCCCAGGTAGCCAACCTACTCCCAGGTAGCCAACCTACTCCCAGGTAGCCAACCTACTCCCAGGTAGCCAACCTACTCCCAGGTAGCCAACCTACTCCCAGGTAGCCAACCTACTCCCAGGTAGCTAACCTACTCCCAGGTAGCCAACCTACTCCCAGGTAGCCAACCTTTAGAACCTGTAATGAGAATGAGGGGTGGAACTTACACAGGAGATGCTGGTGTGATTAGCCATCATCAGGCCGCTGACGCGGTGGGCGGAAGGTAGGTACGGGGACTTCCTGGACAAAGCCACCTGGATGCTGGCTGGACCCCAGGGGATGAAACTGGCCAGCTTACGCTCCCGGATCCTCTGCAGGCTCTTGTGGACCTGCACTCACACAAACAGGATTGTATGAACTTATGGAAAGTATTGATATTGCTAAAACATTTGGACCAATATGTTTAACACACACAAGGCCATTACAATATCCACTTGGTCTTCAGCCATCTCCTTCATAACATCCAGAATAAGCAGAGGAGTCAGCTCATGAACTAATACAGAACTTTATTTTTTAATGTCCATAGTTAAGGACTTCTCTTTGATTAGAGAACTTAAAAAAAAAAAACACATATACATACATATATATTTTTTAAACATTTTTTAAATAAAAAAAACACTGAGCTAGCACACATTCTCATTCAAAATATACACACGCACACACCTGGGTGGGGTCCACCTCTCCCTGGATGATGTTGAGGATGGCAATGTAGCAGTGGTTGGTCTGTCTGTCCCTGCCCGTGGACACCATGACATTCTTGGGCTGCAGCAGCCTCCGCATCACATCCAGCACGGTGGTCTTCCTCACACTGGCCACCTGGGAGAGAAACAAAGGAGAGGGCATGTATAAACACGCGTAATCATATATGACCAGAACGCTTTGTTCACCAAATGTATATAAAAGAAGATGAATCGGCAGATACTTGGATAACTCAGTCAAGATCGGTGTTTTCAAGAACAGAGATTAAAACTAAACTAGTACAATTGGTGGGACTGGCTTTAACTCTTTAAAAAGTATTTTTGAGGTAGGGGTAGTAGTTTAAAAAAGGTTAACTTGACTATTTAAAGCAAAGCAGTTACATATAGTAAAATTTAAATGCAGTAAAATAATTGGTCTGATTACTTTGATATAATTGACATGGTAGTCTATTACTTGGGATTGTAGGGCAGTTCGATCACAAAAATGTCTAAACTACAGTTGTTGAGTGTGAAACTAAAAAAGAAAACAGACAAGACAAAATACAGACAAGACAAAATGGTTCTGTCAGAATATGGGAACAAAAAGCAGGCACATGTGGACAATACTCTTTTAGGAAAGCAAAGCAACCGGGTTTCAGATAAATAGATGTACAATTCACTTTTGTAAAACATTCAGTGTAAATTAAGTTGGATTTTAGTTGAATGATGATGTAACGATTAGAAAGTTCTAGGCTATTACTTGGGGAAAGAAATATGATGGTGCAACTAGTGACGACAGCTCTTTAAAAGTAGTTTGATGGTAGTTGAACTACGTACAACATGTTTGTATCTAGACCTACTAATAGCTAGCTGTAGTTCTAATAAACCAACTCTTCAGGCTGACAGTGAAATCGGAAAAGTGCATTTCTTGAAGAAAATGTGGTGTGTTTCCTAGCTTGGTTTTGAAATACATTATAGCAGTGGTAGTGTCCACAGTAGTAATGTTGGGGACAGGTTATAGTTAAACAAGTAGCTAAATGAAAGGTTAGGATACCCTGAACATGTGAAAGTTGGTTTGGTGTCTCTAGCTTGAATGGTTCAATAGTTACTGTTCAAATCACATCAAATTGCATTTGTCACATGCGCCGAATACAACAGTGAAATGCTTACTTTACAAGCCCTTAACCAACAATGTAGTTAAAGAAAAACACTTTTTTTGTGTGTAAGAAATAAAACAAATAATTAAAGAGCAGCAGTAAAATAACAATAGCGAGGCTATATACAGGGGGTACCGGTACAGAGTCAATGTGCGGTGGCACCGGTTAGTCGAGGTAATATGTACATGTAGAGTTATTAAAGTGGCTATGTATAGATAATAACAGAGTAGCAGCAGCATAAAAGAGGGGGGTGGGGGGCAATGAAAATAGTCTGGGTAGCCATTTGATTAGATGTTCAGGAGTCTTATAGCTTGGGGGTAGAAGCTCTTTAGAAGCCTCTTGGACCTAGACTTGGCGCACCGGTACCACTTGCCGTGTGGTAGCAGAGAGAACAGTCTACAACTAGGGTGACTGGAGTCTGACTATTTATTTTTAGAGCGTTCCTCTGACAGGAGTAGCATGCAGAAGAATAATAATAAAAATACACAAATTTGACAAAGAATTCAGTGTGTTAAAAAAACTGGTAACTCAGGAAAAAAAATGAGCGCCAACTGGGTTTAATTTTTTTGAACGGTAATCAACCTCGCAATTCTAAGTCAGAAACTCTGGCATCTTTAAAGAGCTCCAACTTTCAGACCTGAAGATCACTAACTTCATGATTTTTTCAGAGTTCCCAGCTGTCTTGAAAGCGGCAAGACGTACTATGCGGTCACTGAGAACTACTTACCGATTGGTCAGTGGTGAGCGGTGTGTAGCCAGTCATCAGGAAGTGAAGGCGGGGTGTGGGGATGAGAGAGGCGATCAGACCAATCAGGTCGTTGTTCATGTATCCAGGGTAACGCAGGGTGGTTGTGCTGGCTGACATGATGGTGGAAACCTGTGGAGAGAAAGAACCTTTAGTCGTCATAATTACTCGTGGCTGTTTTTATTTCCGTAATCTTGTCAATTTCTGTCGGGCAATCACCAGGAGTGGTCATAAGAAACGCAGCCTATATGACAGGGATCATCAACTAGATTCAGCCGTGGGACAATTTTTTCATGAGTGGATGGTAAGGGAGACGGAAAATAATTACAAATCATTTATAGACTGCAAATTGACTGCAAGAAGCCCAAATAGATATAATATTTGACTAAAATATAATAGTTTCAAACCTTATTTACATTTGTATACAATCACATATATAGTATGTCTCTATTATGCGTGAGAATACTTTGGAACAGATTTCCAAAATTAAAATCACTTGGGGCTGATACTGTTTTTACAGTATTTAATGTTTAAAAAGAAGACATGCTATATGAGATTGTATGGTTAGAAGGTTAGCTAGAGAGGGGTATATAGGGCTGCCACAATTACTGTATAAACAACGATTACGGATGAAGACCGTCATGAAAATAAATAACCAGCATAACCGTTTAAATATTTTTGGGGTGGAATGAACAGCTGACTGAAGACAGAATTGCCGGGCAATCGTGAGATTGAGTCTGTTTCTGCAGTAACATGGAATCTTAACAACGTGATGAAACTGCTATTCCTTGCTGAAACAAGCAAGGAGTTGCCTAGACAGTGTCCCCCTCCCTGCAGTGGCACACATAGAAATATAACGAATAGAACAGACATGGCACCTCTGACCCTGGCAATTTGACTGGTAAACTCATGGGTACCCACGCAATGGCTGCCTGGTATTGTGATACAATAATTTCCATGGCAATGTTCCTTCAAATGATGTGGCTCATACAATGGAATGTATTTTTTGTAACGTCAGTTGAGTTGAATCAACAAATCACAGCCCATTTTGACAGGTACACTTCCTGCTTTTACTTCCTCCTTTGTTCCTAAGGGTACACTCGCAATAGCCGCCAGTACACCCATTATGCCACCCTTGACTTGAATGGGGACGATTGTTCTATTTATTCTATTTCTTTGGCAGCACATGCAGTCAGGACCACAGAGGAACATGTTTTTGAAATAAATAAATATAACATTTGACCAGTTATTACGGTGCCCGCGTTCATTTGTGTGGCCAATTAGTCATCCAAATCCCATGACTGCCACAGCCCTAGGGATATAGACATATTTGACCACAAGTTGTTTTTTTGACAACCACTGGGTGTTCATTCAAAAATAATTGCTAGGGAGTGTGAGATCCAGTTTTGACAGTTAAAGTGTGAGGAGTAACTAGTCTAACTAGTTTGTCCTCAGGACATTCTGGCTAACAGTGTGAGGTTTACTTCACCCATACACTCTCTCTGTACTTGCCTAATAATTTCTGGGTCACGGTCAGTAGGCTATAAACAGTAGTCTGGTCCCAGTTCAGTTTGTGCCGTATTACGGACTTGGCAAGACAGCACAAACAGATCTGGGACCAGGTTATCAAGACACCTCTGTACAGAAACACTTTCTCCTCTCAGGAGTCTGATGATCTAGAACCTGGATATTGAGAACACCATTAGGGAAGGAGGTAGAGCTTGCACCTGAGTGGCAGGTGTCAATCACTCACCAGCTGGTTGATCTGGGAGAAGGAGGGGTTCTGGATGTGCAGCCTGTCGGTGGCTATGCGGTTCAGAGCAGTGTTGTCCAGTACCACCTGACACACACAAGTCAAAAAGAGAAACAGAATGAGAGGGATGTGTAGATGTGAGGTTAGAAGATTGCTGTCTTTCTGTGGATATGTCAATGGGGAGGTTTGACTTTAGAATTAGGGGAAAGAGATGCAAGAGAGAGATGCTGTGTGGTAGAGACTAGTTAACAGTGGGCTTTGATCCAATCCTCCAGTCCGTCTTGATGGTTAAAGCAGAGTAGACAGTGTGCTGCTGTGTGAAGACTGAAGCATTGAGGCACACACTGTGCGTCACTAACAGGGGAACCAATTCTTCTCCACATAGATTCTATTAGCTGTAGGGGCTAACCCAATAAGCCTGTGTAGAGGCCTTTACGTAAACTCCTGCAGGAGGAAGTAGATGTTGGAGAGGAGAAACATTAGGCCGTCAGAGCATCTCAGGAACTAATACAATCATCAATCCCAGGCAGCAAAGATGTAATCATCCAGAGATGTAAATGTCCACCAACACTGCCTCATTACCAGTCATACACACCAGCAGCCAGGGGCAGCGATGGTCATAAAAAATGATTCATGATATACAGGCACTGTGGCTCCTAGTTCAACTTCCTCCCTCTCTCGAAGACTTGGCCGTGGAGATTGCCTGAGGCAGAGCGACAGTTATGGCTTTTGACACCACACGGAGCATGTTGAGAGTGGGGGGGGTAAGGCTTGTCTGTCCCCATCCTGTGGTGTTTAGGGGGATGAAGAAACAGAACAACAAGACAGTGTGGAACTGGAACCTGTTTTTTTCCTTCTTTTTTTTAAAATTTAAATCACATTTTAAACAGCACAGGGGGACGTTCTCAAAACAATTACCATTCAACATCAGAGTTTATGTGCATGGATTTAATTCCAGGAAAGAACCTTTTGTCTATTCCCCCAACAGTAGCCAGCTGAAGACAAAAAGCACAGATGAGAGAGGGTGTGTGTGTGAATGTGTGTGTCTGCAGATGTGTGTGTGTATTTCTTGCTCACCACACAGTCTGCGTTCTGGGTGAGCCTCTTGAGTGTGAGCAGTGAGTTGTAGGGCTGCACCACCACGTCACTCATCTCATCCTGGTTAGGAAACACAGAGTAGGTCTGCACCAGCTTCTTAGGGTACCTGGCCAACACACACAGGAAGAAAATAGAAAAGTAGCACACACCAGATCACAGAAAAACATCCAACAGTGGAAAACTAAAAGGTGCCCCCAGGGAGAGAATATTACCTCTCCAATGGAGGCTGGGACAATTATGGTTACAATTAGGAGAGTGTTTCTACTCCATAAATTATAAACCTACTAACTTTACAGCAGTCAAACAGAAGGAGAGACCACCTCATCTCGATGTCGAAATTCAGCCTCCCCGTGTGTGTGTGTGTGTGTTTAAACCTGTCATTGAGCCTCTCCAGCAGGTAGGATCCCAGCCCGGACCCGGTTCCCCCCGCGATGGAGTGACAAAGGACAAAACCCTGCAACAGAGAAACAGAACCATCTTAATTCTTTAATTCCACTGCTCTGGGTGAAAAGATTAAAAACGTCTCCAATGTTTGGGCCTATCCAGACAAATGAGTAATTTCCTCTGGCTCAGTGCGTCACTACCCCTCACATATTTCCTGACAGCTGATACCCATACGCTTCAATTGATGTGGGTTTCATCTCGTTGTGATGGTCACACAGGGATTTAAAACTCCCGACATGAAAATACAATATAAAAGCATTTTGTAGAATTGAAACCACTTTCTCTTGGTAGAAACAAACCACTTTCTCTTGGTAGAAACAAACCACTTTCTCTTGGTAGAAACAAACCACTTTCTCTTGGTAGAAACAAACCACTTTCTCTTGGGCACAGGCGGACTAAATCAGTTAGTGCCCACTGCTGATGAAGGTGTAATGGAGTCGGCAGGCATTTGAGTGGCGTCTGTGCGTTGCTCAGAGGACGCAGGGCAGAATATTATCTGTCTAGTTCTATAATAACCATGTTGTTAGTAATGTTGTACTATTACTAAATATTATCAAATCTATTTTACAGGTATAAGGAAAGTAAAATCCTAGTTAGTCGATTTATAATTTGATTGTTACTATATTTAGAAAGCATGTCAGTCATTTCGAGCCCGATTCATCAACTTTTGTTGAATAGGAACTCCATCACCTACACCAAGTGTCCAAAACATGAAGAACACCTGCTCTTTCCATAACATAGACTTGACCAGGTGAATCCAGGTGAAAGCTATGATCCATTATTGATGTCACTTGTTAAATCCACTTCAAATCAGTGGAGATGAAGGGGAGGAGACAGGTTAAAGAAGGATTTTTAAGCCTTGAGACATAGATTGTGCATTCAGAGGGTGATTGGGAAAGACAAAACATGTAAGTGCCTATGAAAAGGGTATGGTAGTAGGTGCCAGGCGCCCTGGCTTGTGTCAACTACACTGCTGGGTTTTTCACACTCAACAGTTTCCCGTGTAGATCAAGAATGGTCCACCACCCAAAGGACATCCAGCATCCCTGTGGAACGCTTCCAACATCTTGTAGAGTCCATGCCCTGACAATTCGAAGGCTGTTCTGAGGGCAACTCAATATTAGGAAGGTTCCTAATGTTTGGTATACTCAGTGTATATTTCATATTTTCATCATATTTTTACTATGTACTTGAGCTTGTTACCTCAAAAATGACTACACCTCAGAAACATACAACTATTTATACCAGAAAGGTGAGATTATCTTTATTACTAGTTGTTTATGGCTCTCTCATGATAAATAATTACTTTTGAGTATGTCTATTTAGGCAGAAATCTACATTTTAGATGACATCTATCAGGTTAAGTAGTAGTATTTATTGTACTGTGCCAGTATATACGACCTGTGTTTATGCCTTCCACTCTCCACCCAGCCTGGAGATGGGAGGGCAGGCCAAGCCCACAAATAGACTCTCTCCTTCGCCTAGACAGCCATGTAATACCTGCCTTCTACTCCAGTCCAGCTATTACCACCCAACACGGCATGCCACGCCCTATCTCTCTCTCTCTCACACACACACACACACACACACACCCCCTCAAATGCATGTCCACACACACTAAATAATAATGTTGGGTCATAAAGGGTAGGGGCAACAGAAATTACACAGACTTCTATGGGGAAAGTCATGTTGTTTTAAGGGAGGCAACCTTACAGCTTGCAGTTGAGGAATGTTTTTTTTTTTAAAGGCTTGAAATAACAGCATTTACTAGTTTTAAGATGACATGTGTGGGCTCCCATTTTATGGTGTACTCTCTATTAAGTTACCAATTATAAGTCGCCAAAGAAAGCCTGCTTTCCACCACAGCACAACTGAAGGGATAGAGAAAAAAAAGAACTGAAAAACCTATATTCCTTTCACACGTCAGTCAGTTACATATGGAGAGAATCAGGAAGTGTTTCACTCTGGATAGTCCCCTCCCATTTTCAGGTTCTCCCTCCAAAGTTAACCTCACGTGAGGCAAGATATGCAGTCAGTGCAGTGTGTGTATGCTTCCAAACTCAGGCCTGCTGACTCCTTAGCATTGACCCCATACGTTCTGTGGACCAATCAGAGACTGAGAAAGAGTGGGCTTGCCTCCAAGCTGTCGCTGCCGTCCGCCTCTCTGTCTATGATATCAAAGATCTCCTCATGGATTTTCTCACCCTGCAAACGACAAGACATGCATTATTCCAGATTGTTATTTGGGTGAATGTAGTTACAAAAAAAGTTGAATAATAACATAGCCAAACTTCTACTAAATATAGCCTCAAGGCTAAAGCTTTGTTCTCTACATGGACCCTGTCCTTTAGCCTCTGGCCCAGCTACAACCAACAACATGGTCCACATAGTCACCTGTGAGAAGCCGCTGGCCCAGTTGTTCCCTGCACCTCCTCCGTGCTCCGACAGGTAGATGTTCTCTGGGTTGTACAGGTTGGCGTAGGGGGAGTTGAGGATAGAGTGGATCACCCTGGGCTCCAGATCCAACAAAACAGCACGGGGGATGTAATGTTCATCGTCTGCCTGTGGACCATATAGAGAGAGAGGTAAGGCTTACTCCTACTTGATGCACAGAAAGCAAAGCATACACAATAATAATTGTAGTCTGGTGACTACCTACAGGACCCGATGTCACAGGAAGGCCAAAAAGAGCATCAAGGACATCAACCACCCGAGCCACGGCCTGTTCACCCGGCTATCATCCAGAAGGCGAGGTCAGTACAGGTGCATCAAAGCTGGGACCGAGATACTGACAAACATCTATCTTAAGGCCATCAGACTGTTAAATAGCCATCCCTAGCCAGCTTCCACCTGATTACACAACCCTGCACATTAGAGGCTGCTGCCCTATATACATAGACATGGAATCACTGGCCACTTTAATAATGTTTACTCATCTCATATGTATATAGTTTATTCTACTGTATTTTAGTCAATGCCACTCCAACATTGCTCAATCTAATATTTATATAATTCTTAATTCCATTATTTTACCTTTGTGTTGGAGCTAGGAACACAAACAACTCGCTGCACCCGCCAAATATGTGTATGTGACCAATAAAATGTGATTTGATCGCAGAAAAATGGTGAATGCTGACTGCCATAAATTATTAGACTGCTCCATCTAGTGGGGAATAATGGTACAGTCTGTGATGCATGTTTCATGTCTATTTAGTTTGCCATCAATACAGCAGCTGCTGCACCGCATATTTGATTTGATTTAAGTAGGTAAGTTAAGAACACATCTTTATTTACAATGACGGCCTACCAAAAGGCATCCTGCGGGGACGAGGACTTAAAAAAATATATATATAAAATAATAATATAGGACAAAACACACACATCACGACAAGAGACACGTAAAGAAAGACCTAAGACAACATAGCATGGCAGCAACACATGACAACACAGCATGGCGGCAACACAACATGGCAGCAGCCAAACATGGTAGCAGCACAAAACATGGTACAAACATTTATTGGGCACAGACAACAGCACAAAGTACAAGAAGGTAGAGACAACAATACATCATGCGAAGCAGCCACAACTGTCAGTAAGAGAGTGTCCATGATTGAGTCTTTGAATGAAGAGATAAAACTGTCCAGTTTGAGTGTTTGTTGCAGGTCGTTCCAGTCGCCATCTGCAGCGAACTGAAAAGAGGAGCAACCCAGGGATGTGTGTGCTTTGGGGACCTTTAACAGAATGTGACTGGCAGAACGGGTGTTGTATGTGAAGAATGGCGGCTGCAGTAGAATAAGCATCAACCAGTGGGTCTTGCGATAGGTATACAGAGATGACCCGTTTATAGAGGAGTATAAAGTGCAGTGATGTGTCCTATAAGGAGCATTGGTGGCAAATCTGATGGCCGAATGGTAAAGAACATCTATAAATTACATCTCTGTAATCTAGCATGGGTAGGATGGTCATCTGAATCAGGGTTAGTTTGGCAGCTGTGGTGAAAGAGGAACGATTACAATAGAGGAAACCAAGTCTAGATTTAACCTTAGCCTGCAGCTTTGATATGTGCTGAGAGAAGGACAGTGTACCGTCTAGCCATACTCCCAAGTACTTGTATGAGGTGACTACCTCAAGCTCTAAACTCTCAGAGGTAGTAATCACACCTGTGGGGAGAGGGGCATTCTTCTTACCGCATGACCTTCGCATGACCTTTGTTTTGGAGGTGTTCATAACAAGGTTAAGGGCAGAGAAAGCTTTGTTGTAGAGCGTTTAACACAAAATCCAGGGAGGGGCCAACTGAGACTATCATCTGCATATAAGACTATTATCTGCATATAAATGGATTAGAGAGCTTCCTACTGCCTGAGCTATGTTGTTGATGTAAATTGAAAAGAGCGTGGGGCCTAGGATTGACCTTTGGGGTACTCCCTTGGTGACAGGAAGTGGCTGAGACAACATATGTTCTGACTTTAAACACTGCATTCTTTGAGACAGGTAGTTAGCAAACCAGGCCAAAGACCCCTCAGAGACACCAATACTCCTTAGCCGGCCCAGAAGAATGGAATGGTCTACCATATCAAAAGCTTTGGCCAAGTCAATAAAAATAGCAGCACAACATTTTTTAGAATCAAGGGCAATGGTGACATCAGAGGGCCTTTAAGGTTGTAGTGACATCCATAACCTGAGCGGAAGCCAGATTGCATACCAGAAAGAATACTATAGACAAAATGGCGCTGGAGGAGATGGACGCCGTTTTACGGTCTCCTAACCAATTGTGTTATTATGTGTTTTTTTCGCGATATTTGAAAATGATTTTGTACATATTGTTTCTGCAACCGTATCTTACGGAAGAAAAGAGCTTCTGGATATCAGGACAGCGATCACTCACCTCGGATTAGACAAAGATTTCTTCAACAACAAGCAGGACTCACACGATATTCTCCAAACACCCCACTTGGCAGACATCCCAATTATTCGCAAAAGGAAGTGACGCAGAGGACGAAGAGCCGGATGCCTCGTCCGGACCCGCAGAAGGCAACTAGGAAAGCTCACGAACATCCTACCAACGGGACATCAAAAACTGTAATATCCTATGCTTCACAGAATCGTGGCTGAATGACGACATGGAGATTCAGCTAATGGGATACACACTGCACCGGCAGGATAGAACAGCACAATCCAGTAAGACGAGGGGGGTCTGTGCATATTTGTAAACAACAGCTGATGCACGATATCTAAGGAAGTATCTAGATTTTGCTCGCCTGAAGTAGAGTATATTATGATAAATTGCTGGCCACACTACTTGCCTAGAGAGTTCTCAGCTATACTTTTCGTGGCTGTTATTTACTACCACAGACAGATTCTGGCACTAAGACCGCACTCAGTCAGCTGTATAAAGAAATAAGCAAACAGGAAACCACTCAACCAGAGGCGGCGCTCCTAGTGACCGGAGACTTTAATGCAGGGAAACTTAAATCAGTTCTACCAAATTTCTATCAAGATGTTAAATGTGCAACCAGAGGGAAAAAAATTCTACATCACCTGTACTCCACACACAGAGACGCGTACAAAGCTCTCCCTCGCCCTCCATTTGGTAAATCCGACCACAACTCTATCCTCCTGATTCCTGCTTACAAGCAAAAATTAAAGCAGGTCTATAAAAAAAATGGTCAGATGAAGCAGATGCTAAACTACAGGACTGCTTTGCTATCACAGACTGGAACATGTTCCGGGATTCTTCCGATGACATTGAGGAATACACCACATCAGTCACTGGCTTTATCAATAAGTGCATTGAGGATGTCGTCCGCACAGTGACTGTACGTACATACCCCAACCAGAAGCCATGGATTACAGGCAACATTCGCAGTGAGCTAAAGCGTAGAGCTACCGCTTTCAAGATGCGAGACTCTAACCCGGAGGCTTACAAGAAATCCCGCTATGCCCTGCGACAAACCATCAAACAGGCAAAGCATTAATACAGGGCTAAGATCGAATCATAGTACACCGACTCCGACGCTCGTTGGATGTGGCAGGGCTTGCAAACTATTACAGACTACAAAGGGAAGCACAGCCATGAGCTGCCCAGTGACACAAGCCTACCAGACGAGCTAAATCACTTCTATGCTCGCTTCGAGGCAAGCAACACTGAGGCATGCATGAGAGTATCAGCTGTTTCGGATGACTGTGTGATCACGCTCTCCGTAGCCGCGTGAGTAAGACCTTTAAACAGGTCAACATACACAAGGCTGTGGGGCCAGATGGATTACCAGGACGTGTGCTCCGAGCATGTGCTGACCAAATGGCAGGTGTCTTCACTGATATTTTCAACATGTCCCTGATTGAGTCTGTAATACCAACATGCTTCAAGCAGACCACCATAGTCCCTGTGCCCAAGAACACAAAGGCAACCTGCCTAAATGACTACAGACCCGTAGCACTCACGTCCGTAGCCATGAAATACTTTGAAAGGCTGGTCATGGCTCACATCAACACCATTATCCCAGAAACCCTAGACCCTCTCCAATTTGCATACCGCCCAAACAGATCCACAGATGATGCAATGTCTATTGCACTCCACACTGCCCTTTCCCACCTGGACAAAAGGAACACCTATGTGAGAATGCTGTTCATTGACTACAGCTCAGCGTTCAACACCATAGTACCCTCAAAGCTCATCACCAAGCTAAGGAACCTGGGACTAAACACTTCCCTCTGCAACTGGATCCTGGACTTCCTGACAGGCCGCCCCCAGGTGGTGAGGGTAGGTAGCAACACATCTGCCACACTGATCCTCAACACTGGAGCTCCCCAGGGGTGCGTGCTCAGTCCCCTCCTGTACTCCCTGTTCACCCACGACTGCATGGACAGGCACGACTTCAACACCATCATTAAGTTTGCAGACAACACAACAGTGGTAGGCCTGATCACCGACGAGACCGCCTATAGGGAGGAGGTCAGAGACCTGGCCAGGTGGTGCCAGAATAACAACCTATCCCTCAACTTAACCAAGACTAAGGAGAGGATTGTGGACTACAGGAAAAGGAGCACCGAGCACGTCCCCATTCTCATCGACGGGGCTGTAGTGGAGCAGGTTGAGAGCTTCAAATTCCTTGGTGTCCACATCAACAACTAACTAGATTGGTTCAAACACACCAAAACAGTCGCGAAGAGGGCTCGACAAAGCCTATTCCCCCTCAGGAAACGAAAAAGATTTGGCATGGGTCCTGAGATCCTCAAAAGGTTCTACAGCTGCAACATCGAGAGCATCCTGACCGGTTGCATCACTGCCTGGTACGGCAATTGCTCGGCCTCCGACCGCATGGCACTTCAGAGGGTAGTGCGTACGACCCAGTACATCACTGGGGCAAAGCTGCCTGCCATCCAGGACCTCTACACCAGGCGGTGTCAGAGGAAGGCCCTAAAAATTGTCAAAGACCCCAGCCACCCCAGTCATAGACTTATCTCTACTACCGCATGGCAAGCGGTACCGGAGTGTCAAGTCTAGGACAAAAAGGCTTCTCTATAGCTTTTACCCCCAAGCCATAAGACCCCTGAACAGGTAACCAAATTGTTAACCGGACTATTTGCATTGTGTCCCCCCCCCCAACACCTCTTTTACGCTGATGCTACTCTCTGTTTATCTTTTATGCACAGTCACTTTAACGATACCTATATGTACACACATTGGCTAACCGGGCTATCTGCATTGTGTCCCACCACCCGCCAACCCCTCTTTTTACGCTTCTGCTACTCTCTGTTCATCATATATGCATAGTCACTTTAACGATACCTACATGTACATACTACCTCAATAAGCCTGACTAACAGGTGTCTGTATATAGCTTTGCTACTCTTTTTTCAAATGTCTTTTTACTGTTTTATTTCTTTACTTACTTACCTACACACACACCTTTTTCCCCCCGCACCATTGGTTAGAGCCTGTAAGTAAGTATTTCAATGTAAGGTCTACCTGTTGCATTCGGCACACGTGGCAAATAAACTTTGATTTGATCAAGAAAACAAGTCAGTTGATTATTGACAAGTTTTTCCAACACTTTTGATAAACAGGGCAAAATAGAAATGTGCCTATAACAGTTAGGATCAGCTTGATCTCCCCCTTTAAATAAAAGCACACACCGTGGCTGCCTTCCAAGCAATGGGAACCTCCCCAGAGAGGAGAGACACGTTACAAATGTCAGAGATAGGCTTGGCGATGAAAGGGGCAGCAACCTTAAAGAAGAAAGGGTCTAAACCATCTGACCCAGATGTGTTTTGGGGGTCAAGTTTTAGGAGCTCCTTTATAGCACCTCGGACTCAGTGACCGCCTGCAGGAGGAAAATAGGGAGGAGCATCGGGGCTAGTCGCATTAGAAGTGTTTGGAAATGAGGAAATGTTCAACGGGCAAGGAGGCATGACTGAGTCAAATAGGAATCCTGACTTAATGAAGTGATTAAAGAGCTTAGCCGTGTGCTCCTTGTCAGTAACAACCACATCAACATTAAGGGACATGGGCAGCTGTGAGTAGGAGGGTTTATTCTCCTTGTCTTTAACCATTTTCCAGAAGTTATTGGGGTTAGACCCAAAGAGAGAGAACATCTGCTTAAAGTAACTCACTTTGGCCTTCCGGATAGCCCGAGTGCACTTATTTCTCATTTGCCTGAACAAGAGCCAGTCAGCCTGAGTATGAGTATGCCGAGGCTTTCGCCAAATGGAATTCTTAAGGTGGAGTAACTCTACAAGATCACGGTCAAACCAAGGGCTGAACCGGTTTCTAATTCTCATTTTCTTTATAGGTGTATGTTTGTTCACAATACCACTGAAAATATCAAAAAAGAAGGTCCAAGCATCTTCGACAGAGGGGATCAAGCGGATTCTATACCAATTTACAGAGGCCAGGTCATGAAGGAAGGCTTGCTCATTAAAAGTTTTTTAGCAAGCGTCTATGAGAAATCAGGACAGGTCGTTTCACTGTGCAGCCATTACAAACACAGGCTGTAAAACAGTGATCACTAAGGTCATTACAGAAAACATCAGAATGATACCTATCAGGATTATTTGTGAGGATAACATCGAGGAGAGTAGCCTTTTCTAGGTGTTTGGAGTCATACCTTGTGAGATTGGTAATAATCTGAGAAAGATTTAGGGAATCAGATTGCTTTTGGACTTGGTCAGGTGGTTTAAGCATGGCCCAGTTTAGGTCACCTAGCAGGACAAATTCAGACTTATAGTGTAAGAGGCCAGGGGAGAGCTTCGGGCAGGTAGGGTGCAGGTAGGGTAAAGGCGGGTGCTGATGGAGGACGATAACACCCAGCAACAGTCAACAAAGAGCTATTTGAAAGTTTACCGCTAAAAAACAGCAAATCAAATTGTTTGGGGACAGACTTGGAGGAGACAACAGAGCACTGAAGGTGTTCCTTGGTAAAGATTGCCACTCCACCACCATTGGAAGATCTGTCTTTAAAAAAATAATTGTATTTTTGACCTTTATTTAACTTGCCCTGTCTGTGTAGTCAGTGGATAACTGTCATGTACTGTACTTTAGTTTGAAGCCAAATCTGGCAACCTGCCTAGCCCACATCAGGACCAAGACAGAGAGGCGAGGATTCCCTCTAGTCTATCACCCTTTCTCTGCTAATATTTTCTTGATTCCTCACATCCTTGCTCCTTGTTTCCTTCTCAAAACACATTGGAGAAGACGGTTTGAGGGGAAGGACCTTTGAACTTCTCCAATATGGTTGAGAAGAATACAACAAGGTGATAAGATGCGATGCCTAGATGCACTCTCTCCCCATAAGTCTATATCCGGGACAGGAACCTGACCCACTGATCTAGCCAGCTAATGATGTTCTGTACCTGATAGAAGAAGACATCCTTCCTGTCAGTGCCCTCTGTGGCGAACTCCTCCACAATCCCCTCCGGACTGATGCCATGCTCTGCACAGAGTTGTTTCCAAAACTCAAAACCAACTGCAATAGAGAGGAAATAAGATGCATTTAATTACAACACTAAACCCATGCATGTCCAGTAGTTGTTATTTTACTACTAGCGTAGCTGTTGGTTAGCGTTGGGTATATGTGCTAGCTAGCTAATCATTTGTAGCAAAGGGAAGACTTCACCGTACTTTGGTTTCCACATTGGCCAAGTTGAAGTGTTATGATTTCTCGGGGCATATTCCTCTTTTAGTAGATCCCCTACCAGCGAAGTTTATAATCGGAGAGACTGCTGTCTAACCGACCACTGTATTAATCTTACTGACCTGACTGCTGCTTCCCGCTTGGAAACAACACGAAATACCGCATAAATGGAGTCACAACGCCAAACGGCATTTGCGACAATGCGCAGGCTCACATCCTTCTTCTTCTTCTTCTTCTATAATATTACAGCGTTCCGCAAACATACGTTATAGGGGCATGCCGCTACCTACTGTACTGGATTGTGTAGTCAATCACAGTTCAGAGAATAATGAATAAAGAACCAAACATTAAGAGAAACTAAAACATCCTATCTAATCCTGTACTACTAAGACAATTTTAAAAAAGAGCCCTAATAACTTCTATCAAATCCTGCATGCTCACATTTTAGGGCTGCATTCAACAAATAGTAGGAGTTGAGTAAAATAGTTTGGAAAAATGGCTGTGAATAGAAGTACATTATTATTTACTACAATTAAAGAAATAATTTACTTTTTCGAAATTGTCTGGAATAATTACATATCTCTAAAATCGTATTTAAATTAGGCTATTTCATTATGTGTGACCAGAGTGAAACATCAATGTTACGCAGATATTGTGCAGGACGCAGAGAGGGGTAGGTGTGGTGAAGTTCTCGGAGTCCGGGCTTGCACGGAAGCAGTGTTGTCAACTCCTCAGTAAGGAAAGTAGCTATTGGGTGTCCTAAAAGTCGCTAGAAGTCTCTAAATGACGTCATCGCCCAATTTGCCCAATTGTCCGTGTGCATGTAATTGTGATGGACGCTGTAGGAGAGAGGAATAACGTCATGGGACAGACAAAAAGTGAGTAAAAAAACACCCTAAATATGTTTAGAACTACAAATGAACTTTCTTCTGTTCATTTTTTTATTTTATTTATGTCACAATTCCAACCCTCCTCCTTTATCTGGGCTTGGGACTGGTAAAAGTGACCCAAAAGAGACTCTGGCAGAGTTACTTAGGTATTTATTTTATTTATTTTTTTGTTTTTTGTTTAGTTTTCTTAATTTGGTTTGGTTTTTAACCTTCTGGTCAATTTAGGAGCCTACAACAAGTCACAGTAAAACATGACAATTTTTAACCATAACATGTTTTACATTTTTTTTTGTATACAATCTACATTAACAATCTAAATGGACCAAAAAGAGACAATAGAAAAAACTGTCAATGGCAATGTGAGAAAATTATGGTAACTAGTCTGGCCCAAATTCAGGTGCATTGTTTTTTTTCCAGACCCCCCTCCACACACACACAGGCTGTGCTGGCTCACAGAAAGAGTGGGTCGTCGTCATTTTGGTCAAGGCTCTCTAATCCAGGTTCAGCAGCTGAGGGAGCTGACTTAAATGAGTAAACAGCTGATGTGCCAAAAATCTGCAAAACATTATCAGGCAGCTGGTGCTCATAGCAAGCCTCACCAGACAGCTTCGGTCCATATCGAATGTACAGGATGGAGTTAAGGGTCTGCAAGGACATCCGATTTCTAAGTTTGTTTTTTACCACACTCATCTGGCTGAATACTCTCTGGACTTCAGTATTCGAGTGTGGCAAGGACAACACAGACACAGCAGCCATGGCAAGTTCTTGAAACGGGTTGATATCAGCTGCATCCCTGAACTTCCAAATCTCACTCCAGAAACCCAGTGTGTTTTTTTGTCTCATTCCATTTACTAAGATGGATGGCACGCCATTGCTGAACAATGTTATCTATCTCTGCAAGGAAGTAACCTTGGTTATCTGTAAAGGTTTCTCCCCACAGTTGATTGTCTCATATATGACCTTGTAGGCCTCCCTGCGCTTTGGAGACACTGAAAACCAGTTATAAGTCTCTCATACCAAGTACTCCACACTACGGGGGATGGTGTCATTGGATGCTTGACTTACAGCAAGCTGCAGAGAGTGGCACACACAGTGAATAAGAACCAGATATTTGAGGCCATACTCCTCCTTCAGTACTTTATGGACCCCACTGTTAATCCCCGTCATAACAGAGGCATTGTCAGTCCCTATCCCCAGGAGTTTCTCTTTTTTAAGACAATGCTACTCGAGGAAAGCCACAACAGCACGGGCTATAGATTTGGCATCTTCTCCCTCCAACTCAACAAGCCCCAGAAATGTTGATACAACTGTCTGCTTGGTGTCACTAAAGTACCTTATCACAACCCCCACCAGGTACCTAGAAACACTTACATCGGTGGACTCATCGAGGAGGAGGCTGAAACGCTGGTCACCCACATCCGCGACCAACTTTTTCAGAAAGTATGGTGCTAGAACACCAGTAATAATTTCTGTGCACTTCGTCCTGTGCATTTTGAAGTGGGTAGCAGCAGTGGAGTCTGAGAAAGCAGCTCTACATGCTTCTCCAACGTGATCACATGCCAGCATGGAAGTGTTCAGCGATAGCTAATGCCATTGTGGCCTCAGCCTTTTTTGCAGAGTCAATTTTTTTAACCATAAATGGCAGCTTGTTTTGGGTGGAACTGTTATAAGGCTTTGCCTTTTGTGTATGTTTTTGAGTTGTCATGTGTTTTTTTACATCACTAAGTTTGGGGTAGAAATCAGCCTTCCAATACAGGCAGTATGCCCATGTATCATCTCCAATAAAAGGCTTCAACCAGCCTTTGAATTCAGGGTTTGATTCCCACTCCTTTCTGTATTGTTGAGTGTACAGTTTAGACTGAGACATGATGAGCTAGCCAGCTAGATGTTTAGCTTCTGTCACAGAGAGGCACACACACACAGTGGACAAGGTGAGTAAGTGACTGAGGCTGTGCGAATCAAATGCAGTGATTTATTTTTGTGCAGTGATTTATTTTAGACATTTGCAGTCTAGACACGGAGGGGTGAACATCTCCTGCTCTGACTGCAGCTTGGAGGGACTGCTACGCGAGGACTGGGCCGCCTGTGAGTGCTTAGGGACTGGGGTGGGGCCCACGGCAGCACCCGCTGCTCGTTGAGAAGAGTAAGAACGACACGTGCTTTCACGTCAGAGTCTCCAATAACACCAGAAAAGTCGCTAGATTTGTTGCTAGAAGGGTCTGAATACTCGCTAAATATAGCGACAAAGTCGCTAAATTGTCAACACTGCGTGACGGAAGGTCAGGATAAAGATGAGTCTGTGACTGTAGGAGGGCAATTTTTGGAAAAAGTGGAGCCTTGCGGTTTGGCTGATCCATTTGTGGTTTCAGTGTGGGTGAAAACAGAGTTGGTTGCTGTGGAATCGGTGAGAGTAACCAAAAGTGGTCTGTTGATAATTGTTTGTTTCTGTTGGTCAGAGGGAGCAAGCGCTCGGTGTTAAATGAATGGGGACAAGAGATGTGAATTGTTTTACTCTCAATAAAAGGGCTCAATTGAAAGGAGTGATTACTAAAGTAGCGGTAAAAGTGAAAGTTGACCAACTGAAGGGGATGTTTGTTTGGTGCGAATCAGACCGGGTGGCGTGAGTGGTGAAACAGTAGAGCCGTTGTCTGTTCTTTTGAGTCTTTGCCCGACAAAGTGATGTTAGGATATGTTATCCTGTACGAGCTTTTGTGCCGAAATCCATTTCGTTGTTACAGGTGTCAAGCTTATGGGCATGTTGTAGGAGTGAGGTTCCTAGGTGTGAGAATTATGCAGAAGGACATGAGGGAAAGGAATGTGTAACATTGGGGGAAAGTAGTGGTATGTGTTAATTGTAGAGGTGCCCATGGGACTGGGGATCAGAAATGTCTACTGTGAGAAAGGCAGGTTGAGGTTTCCACGGTAGTGTAGAGGACACTGCCTCGTATGCTGAGGCAGTGAAGAAGGTTTAGGAAGATGGGGTCAAAGGGGATGGATCCTGAGATGAGTAATGTTGTTACTAGTAGATCTGTACCAGTACAGAGGGAAATACCAATATGTGATATGTTTCAGTAAGATTGCATTTTTAGCTTTTATTGCAAGGGTTATCAACTGTACTGGAGGGATGGAACGTAAGTCGCAGAAAAGTAAGGTTGTGGTGGCACAGTGAGATATTTGGGTGTACCAGGCTTGACGTCAGAAGAGTTACAGGATGTGGTGGTGTCCAGTCCTTTCAGACTGTTGGCCTGAGGTAGGACTAGATTAAATTCTCAAGCAAAGTTTAGTGGGGTTTTACTCCCTTCTAGTAGGTGGCGGTAATGCAACATTTATTGGATGCCAACCTCCGTTAAACCTCAAAGAATACGTATGTATGTTATTTACGATGAGCAGTTCCCCACATTTAGGGGAATTATGCGTTTTCAACAGGGGATTAAGGGTGTAATCATTAGTCCAAACAATTGCAAAACGAAACGAGAGTTTATTGGATCAATTCAGGTAGGTCCCGCCCACTTTGCTCCGTTTGCTTCCGGTACGAACAAAAACTGCACTGACATTATTATCCTTATGACGTTACTCGTAATAATACAACTTCTTCATTTACGTGGCATCTGAATTGTTGCAGAATACAAACTGCTCCATTTAGGTTTTCTATACATCTTCTAAATTGTATCGAAATGATTTGAGCTATTTTCAAATGTATTTTAAAAGCAACTTCAGTTATAACTCATTCATTCATGAAGATCTAGCTGTAATTATAGAATGAGGCATACTGCATGCATGATTTCATTGCAACTGCTGTATAGTGTGATGTCTGATAGTAAAGTGTAAATACAGGATATTTTAAACAATTGACTGATTTATATATGACCTCAATATAGGTTATTGAAATGTCATTCATATACTTTGGTCCGCAACCTGTCTGTCCACAGCTAAATCCACAATAAACGACAAGTAGTGCTGTTGCTTCTGATTGGTGAGCCAGTTGACAACGATTTTTTTTTTTGTAAAAAAAGTGTTTCAATTAGCTAGGT
Organism: Oncorhynchus tshawytscha; assembly: GCF_018296145.1. NCBI lineage: Eukaryota > Metazoa > Chordata > Actinopteri > Salmoniformes > Salmonidae > Oncorhynchus > Oncorhynchus tshawytscha. The sequence goes on from NC_056437.1 coordinate 74,303,557, forward strand.
TTAGGGCAACGCCATATTGTCAATACCACATAATTTTCTGCAATAGTGTCAAAGTAGGTGTCCCTTTTGTGTGCTATTTTACAAATAATTGATATGTTCTAGTCATAGTTGGTAAAGATATCGATAGCATCGTACAGTTGCTTTGCTAGCTAACGTTAGCTACAGTGCACTATTATTAGTATTAATTTAGCACACATAGCTAGCTTGCCAAATACAGCTAGCTTTTTGGCTAGTTAGCTAACAAAATACTTAGCCAGTTGAAACGACACTGCGTGGAAAATTTGACTAGATACAGGAATGTTAGCGTATTTTTGTTAACTGACGTGTTTGTTCTGGCAGGGACTTTTGACAGTTACTGTAGCTTTGTTTGAGAGTGACAAGATAAGTCAGCTATCGTCTTCTAGTCGGCTAAAAGCGGTTTCGGTTGTTCTGAAGTGGAAGACACGATCTGGGACACGACACTTTCTTTAGTTGGCTCCATATTTATACCGAGGTGTTATTTTACAGGGTTATTTAATAATCAACATTTAACGTGAGAGATGGCGCATACGGAAAGACTGGAAAATGCAATGGGAGAGTGTTCAGGAAAACAGGGCTCGACTCTTGGCCTGAGAAGTCGACCATGCTCCAGCGAAAGAGATGGCCAGGTCCGCGTTGTTAAAGCCTCGCTTCAGAAGAGACTCGGACCTTACGAGCCCGTGTTGACCTACCTACAGTCCGTTCTGGTGTGGGAAAGGCCGTTTCAGAGTGTGCTACTCTTCACAGTGGTCAACGTTGTGTTCTGGTAAGTTTTAAAGAAATTATAAATGGTATACAGTAATGACAAGCATATTTGTACAATGTATAATTCATGCCTTACATAAATCATATCCAAGTACAGTAATCATATCTACTGTACCATCAGAAGCTTTTGCACGACGAAAACGTCTCCCATCAATTTAAGATGAGACAGATGGCTCACCAGAGCTGCTATTAATAGACCACCAAAGCACCACTGTGCTTCTGTAGGTGGCATTAGAAACACTATCTACTCTGGGGGTTGACATTATCTTTCAATGGAAATAGGCCTAGTATGTTGAATCTGCAACTACTCTAGTTAAGCCTATATGTCAAATGTCTACAAGGAGTGTAAAACAGAATCTGTGAAATTAATTAGTGATGTGATGATAGTAAAAGTCCTATAAGGCTATGTCTCCCTACAGAGGTGATGTACTTTGTATTACATAGTCAATATCCTAAATGTGCCATTGCAAATAGCCACCATGTCACCAATCAATCGATGTCAAGAAGTCAGCCAGCTGTGGTGAACAAATAGTCTATATAGGCCCAGAGTGATACATCGTAATGCATGAAATGACACAAGTCACGTGTATTTTGGGTGAGAAGTGTACAGGAAGTAAGCCCACCCTAACAGTACCAGTACTGGTGTGTGGTATAGGAATTGGATAATTCTGTTGTGTGTTTTAGTTTGCACACAATCAATAGACATGATTACCAATGGGTATGTGTGTACTTTTTACTTTAAACAGAGGTCCCTAAGAAATGGGGGTCAGGGTTTTGTTTCCTTCTGAATGTGTTATCTATCTCAGTACTACTAATAATGCATGGCATACAGCTTCTTATCAGCCAATAGTTCTCTCATATTTAATGATGTAGGCTATCAGCAAACATTTCACTCTGCTGTTATTGTGGCCACTAAATGTCTTTAGCTGTGTTAAACCAAGTGGCAATGGAGCCACGTGTAATATCTGCCATCTAGTTATCTATTTTGGGGCCAGTTGTTTGCATAGCTAGATTACATAGTCCTGAATTCCAACACTGCTTTTGAAACCAATCTGTAGGCTACTCTAGGCTTGATTTAATTTTAACCTTTTATTTTACCAGACAGATCAATTAAGAACAAATACATTTTTTTTTGTTACATGCTTTGTAAACAACAGGTGTGTACTTATGGGCCCTTCCCAACAATGCAGAGACAAAAAAATGATAAATAATAGAAAAGTAAAATTAATAATAGATACGCAATGAGTAACGATAACTTGGCTATGCACAAGGGGTCCCAGTACAGAGTCGATGTGCAGGTAATTTAGGTAGATATGTACATATAACTAGGAATAAAGTGGCAGGGAGTAAACAGTAGCAGCAGCGTATGTGATGAGTCAAAAACTTAGTGCAAAAAGGGTCAGTACAGATAACCAAATGGCTATCCGGACTAACTATTTAGCAGTCTTATGGCTTGGGGGTAGAAGCTGTTCAGGGTCCTGTTGGTTCCAGACTTGGTGCATCGGTACCACTTGCCGTGCAATAGCAGTCTATCACTTGGGTGGCTGGAGTCTTTGACAATTTTTAAGGCCTTCCTCTGACACCGCCTGGTATAGAGGTCCTGGATGATAGGGAGCTCGGCCCCAGTGATGTACTGGGCCGTTTGCACTACACTCTGTAGCACCTAACGGTCGGATGCCAAGCAATTGCCATACTAACCGGTGATGCAGCCAGTCAAGGTGCAGCTGTAGAACATTTTGAGGATTTGAGGGCCCATGCCAAATCATTGTTGTGCCCTCTTCATGACTGTATTGGTCTGTTTGGACCATGATATATCCTTTGTGATTTGAACACTGAGGAACTTGAAGCTCTCGACCCGGTCCACTACAGCCCCTTCGATGTGAATGGTGGTGTGCTCGGTTCTCCGTTTCTTGTCGTCCACGATTAGCTCCTTTGACTTGCTGACGTTGAGAGGTTGTTGTCCTGGTACCACACTGCCAGTTCTCTGACCTGCTCCCTAAAGGCGGTCTCATCGTTGTCGGTGATCAGGCCTACCACCATCGTGTCATCAGAAAACGTAATGAGGGTGTTGGAGTCGTGTGCGGCCACACAGTAATGGGTGAACAGGGAGTACAGGAGGTGACTAAGCACGCACCCCTGAGGGACCCCCGTGTTGAGGTTCAGTGTGGCGGATGTGTTGTTGCCTACTACCTGGGGGTGTCCCATCAGGAGGGAGGCGTTCAGTCCCAGGGTCCTTAGCTTAGTGATGCGCTTGGAGGGCACTGATGTTGAACACGTAGCTGTAGTCAATGAGCAGCATGCTCACATAGGTGTTCCATTTGCCCAAGTGGGAAAGGGCAGTGTGGTGTGCAATAGAGAGTGTGTGATCTGTTTGGGTGATATGCGAATTGGAGTGGGTCAAGGGTGTCTGGGATGATTGTGTTGATGTGAGCCGTGACCAGCCTTTTAAAATCATTTAATGGGTACAGATTGTTAGCTCTATGGGGCGATAGTCATTTAGACAGGTTACCTTGACGTTCTTTGGCACAGGGACTATGGTGGTCTGCATGTAGATATTACAAAATCTTATTTACAATGCTGGCCTGTAAATGGGAAAGAGTATGTTTGCCTCTTGGTGAGCTTGAAGTGAATGCAGTTCTAAACTTTTGTCTTCATTTGAACTAATGTCTAGATTGCCTGCTGTCAGTCTGACAATTTTACTCAGGAGGTGACAAACGCAGGAAACGCCTGTATTCAAAGTAGAGATCAAAGTCACATGTACACACAAACTATCACCACAATATTTGTCAGCCTTTTCCGTCACATTCAGTCAGCGACCCACCTTTGTCAGTAACTGAGGCACCACACACAGAAACCCGAGTCTGTGCGTAACTGCCACTTGCACGGGAGTCCACGGGGTGTGTTTGTGACATCTTAAACAAAAGGAAACGTCAGCTGTTCTGAAGCTGATCTTAGAGTTCTGTTCCAGGTTCTTTGCCCTGACCTCGCTGCGCCTGCTTTTCCTGCTGTCCTCTGGCCTGGTTGTATTCATCTGCGTTGACAGCTGGAGGAACAAGATCTGGCCTGAGATCAGAGGTGAGGAGGATAGAGTACATTTATTTCTGGGTAGTCTGCCTTATTCTGCACCCAACGCCTCATGCCCCATTGTGTCTTGGTCTGTCCCTGCTGAGTACCTCTGCCCAACTGTGCTAATTACACCTGACTTGGTTCTTAGATCCAGTCCCTTATTCCCCAGTGTCATACTACCCTTGGTGTGAATACCCTACTGGCCCTGGTCTGTACTATTCATTAGACCCTGTATAATGAATGATATCCTTTGTCATGCCAGTCCTCATTTAAACTCATGTGGTGTAGAGTGTTCAAGTGTAGTGCATGTAGTGATGTGGATTGTTGCTAAATGCGGGTGTCAAGTGCATTTTCTGTCTCTTCCCACAGTTAAAAAACCTGATGAGTCTGAAAATGAAAGGTAGGCCTACTTCTTAAAAATATACAATTTGTATCCTATCGTCACACTCTGGTTAGGCAGTGGTCACCGACAGAGGATGTCACTGATGTTGTTGTACTTCTATCTTGCAGCTGGGGCCTGGTGCAGCCAGGGGTGCTCAGTGTTCCAGAGCTGTGTCACCACATTGCTGAGGTCTGGGTCTCTGGGTTGGCCTTCACATCCTGCCTGGTGCAGTTCAAACGCCACAACCCTGGCAAGGTGAGGCCTTGGCACTCCCCTTGTACTAGTATGGAGGGTTTCCTATATAAACCCTAATACAATGTCTTGTCTACTCTCAGCCTACTGTGAACATACAACTAATCAGTAACTTGACTCTGAATCAGTAAGTTGAACCCTGTTGTGTCTAGTTCTGCCTCCTGACCTGTGCCCTCTTGACCTGTCTGGTCATGGTTGGACGGTACATTCCTGGACTGGTGCTCTCTTACTCTGCAGGTGAGTACAGTGAGAGACAACCCACATACCCCACCCCCCTGTTTCCCAAACACCATCCCCAATCAGAGCTCCCTAATGGTGGGAAGCTGGCTGCCTTTGTTAAAAATGCATTGCTGGTGAAACCAGATCCGTGTCCCCAGCACCAGGGTTCTGTCTGTGAGGTGATTACCTCCTGGCTGGGCTGAGGCAGGCAGGGGGGATTCAGGAAGAGGGGGAAGCAGGAATGGCGGGAGGTCAGGCTGAGACATGCCTAATCCCAACACCTCTAACCAATGTAGAGCGACCGATATACCGGAGAGCCAAGATCAGGGAAGCCTTGCCAGGGCCCTCTGACGTACTTAATAATCTCTTGGCTGCTAGAGCTTCCACTCTTTGTTTCGTTCTCCGTTGAATGGTGAGATTAGTTGGGCTGAAGCCCATGGGTGTGTCTGGGCTGAGGAGAGTAGCTCGGAGGCTGGGGATTGGGTGAGCGAGAGCCTAACTAATAGCACAGATGAATGCAGCCATAGTTCTTTTCTTTTTTTTGTTTGTTTATGCCCAGTGATGTTTCCACTAACATTAAGCCATTCTCTCTTGTCCCAGTGCTGGTTGTTCTGCTGTGCCCCCTGGCAGCGTACCACCGAGTGTGGCAGCGTGTGTGCATGAAGCTGGAGCCGGCCCTGCAGTGGCTGGACTTCAGCGTTCGCGGGTATATGATGTCAAAGCCCATCGACAACCAGTGTGAGTACAGTGTGTCTGTTAGTTGCATTGGCATTGATACACTGGTTTAGGTTTGTCCATGCAAACTGTATCTCCTTCTACCTTGACTGGATCAAGGGAGTAACTCAGTCATTGTAACCTGTGGCCTGTGTTTGCATGTTTGCTCTGCAGTCCTCCGCAAGCCAATTCGGGGTGCAGCATCCGGTGACGCCAGTGACAGTGAGGAGGAGCTTGCTGCATTCTGCCCGACGGTAATTCACCTGATGTATTTCACATGCAGTCCAAAAGCATAGTCAGGTTGTCATCTATCTGACTGTTATGGTTATTGAAATGGGCCTACTTGTTTTCTGTGTTGGTTATTACTCAGTTAGATGGCCAGGAGTGGCATATGTAGCTTAAGACTGCAGCTGGTCTCAGATTTACAATAACCTGACCCCTTTAGAGATATGACTGGGAGGGCCTGCTATTTATATCAGACCACATCATCTGTGACATATGGACTACATTCAAGAGGAAACATACTATATTATGAATGACTAACACGGTTCAATGTCTTTCCTTTCTTTCAGTTTGACGATGCTATAGTGGCCAAAGAACTTGCGATGACGGACTCTGAGCACTCTGACGCTGAGGTCTCGTACACAGACAATGGGACCTTTAATCTGTCCCGTGGCCAGACTCCTCTCACAGAGGGCTCAGAAGGTACAGTACGCACCCACCCGCTGAGTCTGCACCTCCAGGCACACATACTCTGGAGTCACGAGAATTAGAGCAAGATCCAATGTAGCTAATAGGGATGTGCATCTTTCCCTTTCAAGATGATTGGATACGTATCTAGATACATGGGCTATGATACAGGAACGATACATTTTAGTTTGACACTTTGTTTTTGATTAGAGAACGAATTGCTGCAGTTCGATGCAAACATACATTTTCCATTCTAATTTAAAATCAGCTGCTGATGGAGATCATGAGCTGGGCCTCTCTGGGCTTGATCTGTCTGAGCTGGTGTGTGTGTACAGTGCATTCGAAAAGTATTCAGACCTCTTGATTTTGTTACGTTACTGCCTTATTCTAAAATGTATCATAGGTTTTTCCCCTCATCAATCTATACACAATACCTCATAATGACAAAGCAAAAAATTGTCCCGAAGCCATTCCTGTGTTGTCTTGGCTGTGTGCTTAGGGTTCTTGTCCTGTTGGAAGGTGAATCTTCGCCCCAGTCTGAGGTCCTGAGAGCTCCTGTGCAGGTTTTTATCAAGGTTCTCTCTCTACTTTGTTCCATTCATCTTTCCCCCAATCCTGACTAGTCTCCCAGTCCCTGCCGCTGAAGAACATCCCCACAGCATGATGCTGCCACCACCATGCTTCACCGTAAGGATGGTGCCAGGTTTCCTACCGACGTGACGTTTGGTTTTCAGACCAAAGATTTTCATCAAACCAGAATCTTGATTCACATGGTTCAAGAGTCCTTTACGTACCTTTTGGCAAACTCCAAGGGGGCTGTCATGTGCCTTTTACCAAGGAGTGGCTTCTGTCGGGCCACTCTACCATAAAGGCCTGCTCGGTCACCTATCTGATCAATGCCCTTCTCCACCGATTGCTCAGTTTGGCCGGGTGGCCAGCTCTAGGAAAAGTCTTGGTGCTTCCAAACTTCTTCCATTTAAGAATGATGGAGGCCACTGTTCTTGGGGACCTGCAATGCTGCAGAAATGTGTTGGTACCCGTCCCCAGATCTTTTCCTCAACACAATCCTGTCTCGGAGCTCTACGCACAGTTCTTTCGACCTCATGGCTTGGTTTTTACTCTGACATGCACTGTCAACTGTGAGACCTTGTATAGATAGGTGTGTGGCTTTCTAAATCATGAGCCCCACCAGCTTTTTTGTGTGTGCATGTTTTACATGTTATTTTGCCATTAATACGTGTCACATATCAGTTTGCAAACAATCGTTTCGTTAATAAAGCCACATGCAAGCATGGTATCTTTTTGTCTTTCTTGAGTAAGGCAGCTCCAAAATGCAGGTGTTTCAGCCTAGCTCAGTGCAGCCAGTGGAAAATACAGAGCGTAGGGCTTGGTAATGTGATTGGCTCAGTGTTCGATCACTCATGGGGACACTACGTCACCGCAAACTCTACGGGTAGAGCTCGAATATTCAAGACCCTTGGGTGCTGCCATAGTTACTTTAGAAATGCCTATATCCAAGAGGGCTCAAGGTCATTTGCCACAGATAAAATCACGTTATATCTACAGTAACTTTGATTGGACTGATCATGTCAACACCCTACTTTCAAAATCTTAGCTAGCAAGCTAGCAGTCATCAGCATGAGTCAAGTCGACCATCTTCTGGCAAATCCTTTTCAATATCCATGTCATATGAAGAGAAATTTATAGATAAAATGTATCGGTGCTCCTTGGCCATTGGACATAAACATTACACAACAATGAGTGGTTTGGAAGGAATCAGTGGCTAACGTCAAGAATTGCAAAGCAATCACTAGCCTAGTCATCAGTGGAGCGGGTATGTGCTAAAACCAATTTGCTAAAATCGCCACTGAAAGCATCTCAAGGATGATCAATGGAAACAGGATGCACCTGAGCTCAATTGTCAGTCTCATAGCGAAGGGTCTGAATACTTATGTAAATAAGGTATTTCTGTTTTTTATTTAAAACATTTCACAAATTCTAAACATGTTTTTGCTTTGTCATTATGGGGTATTGTTCCTCAATCTACACACAATGTGTTTTAATCCATTTTAAAATAAGGCTGTTAAGTAACAATGTGGAAAAAGTCAAGGCGTCTGAATACTTTCCGAATGCACTGTATGTTTATGGTGTATACTATGTAGACATCTGAGCCATAAGGGAGACTGGTCATCTACTACCCCACACTCAAATTATAGGGGGGGAGGGGAGAATATAGCCTCTGTTTTATCCCCCACTTTGCTTCTGAAATCACTGTCACTCACTAATTAACTTTTCATTTTTGCAGATTTAAATGTTTGATTTAGTAATGTGCCAATATTTATTGTTTACAAATTGGCTATGACATAGCCAGTGAACACAACTTTGGATTTCACCCCCATCTCAAAATCAAATGGTTTTGACCTTTTTGAAGTTTAGTGAGCTTTTATTCCGGTAAAACAATTTGACAGTGCATGTAAAACACAATTTTCAACATTGCATAAATAACCTATGTAATTTGCTATGTTATTGTTGTCACTCAACTAACGAAGCCTAATATCGCGCAAGCCATTTTAGCTTTTGAATGCTGAAGGTGCTGCGCAGATGTGCAAGATCACGAACAGACTGCTGTGCTTGCGCAGGTCAGCGCACGAAGCTGGGCACAGCGCACGAAGCAGTCGCATGTTAAACATTTGAATCGGGGACCGATGCGTATCTGAATTGTAGCTAAGATTAGAGCCTGTATGACATGTCATAAGGCACTGCACTGTGTTCTGTATTGTGGCATGACTGCCTACTCTGGTAAGACATGTTGTGCAGGGTGATTGTCTGTGTTAAATTACAAATGACATTCCAACATCTTGAACCCCTTCTTCTCCGTTCACCCTCAGATTTTGATAGACACAGTGACAATGAGGAGTCGTTTGCACGAGACCTCAATGACTTCCCCTCCATCAACCCAGACGCCACCCTGATGGACGACGACGACGACTCCTGCATCGGGCTGCCCAGCCTGGGTCTTCGGTCTGGGCGGACTGGCCCCCGAACCACGGCCGAGCTGCTGGATGTGGAATCCCACCTGGACTCTGACCAGGACGACCTGGACGAGGAGCTCTCCTTCGGCGGCCTCCCCCCTGCTTCTGACTTCCTCGGAGGTGACCTGGCTGGAATCATCGCTAGCAACATGATTCAGGCGGCATTGGCTGGTGCCATGCAGCCTCGTCCCCCTGCCGCCCGCAGAGAGAGGGTGGGGCCCACCAGAGCAGGGGCCCATAGGGGCTACCGCAAGCAGTCTAGCTCGGAGCTGGACACGGACTTGGACGGAGAGGACTTTGAGATGCTGGACCAGTCAGAGCTGAACCAGATGGATTCCTTTGGGGGTGCAGGAGGACGGGGAGGAGGGCAGGGTGGGGGACAGGGCTCCAGCTTCCTCTCCAACCTACTGGGGAAACCACAGTGAGGCGCCTCTACCTGTGCATAACAATCAAACTAAGTATTTGTGTGTGATTGAGTGATTGGAATGTTTATGGATTGTTCTGACTGCGTGTATGTGTGAGTCATTTAATCGTAGGATCCTGCAGCCAGGCTCCTGATTGGCCTCAGTTGATATCACTGTGAAGTACTTCTGATTTCTATCTCACTTTTCAATGTCTTCCTTTAGTCTGTAGCTTGTATGTGTAAGCCACCATCATCCAGAAAGTCTTCTTTTGCAGGCTGAGCAATAGGAAACGCAATGTAAAAAAGAAATCCATCTGTTTTTGAAACAGCATTACAGAACCACTTCTCTGTCCTGTCATTCAGTATGACCGAGTGAGTAATACGTTTTTTTTTTTTTAAGTCGACCACTAGGTAGTATACACATTTCCTAAAATGCTAGACACACAGGGCTATTTAATATGGGACCAAGTATGACATTCCTGTTGATTAGTGAAGTTTTACAACTGCAATGACCTTGTTTTGAATAGTTTTAGCAATATCTGACTGGTACTATTTTAGTAAATCCACTGCTTTAATTTTAAGACACTCATTCTCTATTAGAAACAAAGTAAATATTAATGGTGATATTTTTTTAGATCATTCTTGATTGAGACATTAATTTGTTTCGAGTCTGAAATCATTGTTTTTAAAGAAAGGGGATTGGCATTTTAGTTATGTGTTTTACTGTCTCTTCCCAAACCACTGGTCCTGTTTATTTTTTTTGTTTGCTGTACTTCTGGGTAGATCCGTGAACGTGGGGTTGCCTCCTGTGTTCTCCATGTGTCTTGAATGAGCAGTCATGGGCTATTTAGATATTTTTGTCTTTGTCATCACAATAAGTAACTTTATCAAGTTAACCTGCTCCCTGTATCCCTTCTCCCGCGGCATTCCCAATCCCTCCACCATCTTCACTCTTTTTTGCCGATCCTTCTCAGAGGAGAATCTGTAGAATAGACATGCATATGTAAGAAGTACAGAATATAAACCTTTTAGTTTAACCTCTAAACTCATGCATGAACCACATTTTGTAAACGTCTTAAGAAAATCATCAGGAAAACATGTTTACATTGATGGGTGAACAAAATGCTGGTATACAAAACTCAACCCGATTAGCCTTTTTTTAAAGTGTGACTATGTAATATGCTTGTCTTTTAAAAACTAGGGTGCGGTAAATGTTAGCTTTTTTTTTTTTTTTTTTTTTGTGCAGGTCAGCATGATTAACCTGCGATGGGCAAACAAGCTCCTGCTGCTTTTGTCTTTTCATGGACACAATCTAATAAATCTAATTCTTGGTCAATGAAACTGAAATGACCCACAGGTGGGTTTTGCTGACGTAGCTGGATCAAACAATCAGAAAGAGACAATGCTGTTTTTTAAAATATATATATATGACAAATTGCCCAATAACGCTATTTGTGTTGTATAGAAAATCATGACTGTGGGATTACCTACAATAGACATGGCCCAGAAAACAATCTGTCTGATCTGAAAAGGTTTGGGATTTTAATCAAAAAGAGTGAATGTACATGACTTGTTTTGGAAAACTTTAGTTTAAATAGGGCTTGTTGCAGTATTGGTTCATGAAGACGGCCAGGCAATTCTTCATCCTTAGTATTATGTTCTATAAATGTGTTCAGTTTTTTTCTCTCTCTCTGACATTGGTTTTGATGTGCAAATCTTATTAAATATGAAGTCTGGATTAAATGTTTATTTTGTTATTTATAAACAATGCAATATTCCACAGATCCAAAAACACAATTTTGACATCCTTTTGGTCCACTTGCCAGTGTTGCTGGTAGATTTAAAAAAGAATAATACGTTTTCACTTGGGACTCCTTTTTACCGACATTTGGCTGGCTGCTGGCGCTTATTTCATGCACTACTCGAGAGTCCATACATACTCAAGCTGTCCCAGGGCTGTCTTGCACAGAGGCGGAGGGTGACGAAAACAAGCTTTTGTTTTGATATGACGTATGTAAAGCCTGGACACCCACAATGCATCACGGCGCGCGAAACTCAAGATAGATAAATAGTTATTGCACCGCTAGCTAGCACAAGTTAATTAGCGATAGCTTATAGCTCACAGAATAAAGAAAATGAGCAAAAAAGACAACGGAGGTATGAGTTTTTATTTTACCTGGTTGCTACATTGATTGCGTCTGGTATGTTGCCAAACACGACAGACGTTTTCCTAACCGATTTAGCTAACGTTAGCCAAGTTAGAACCAGTACAGCAACCTAGCATACTGATCTGCACTGATAAATCCATACAACAGCTAGAAGTTATACAGGTCACTGTTTTGTGTTTTTATTGTCAGGTTTAACAGTCATATTTGCTTACCTGAACGAGAAGAACCGCCCTTACAGTGCCCAAGATGTCTTTAACAATTTACAGAAGCAGCACGGCCTGGGAAAGACGGTGAGAAAGGCTAAACTGTTTTGAGCCAGTGATACGATTTTCAGCATGTATAAATTCAAATGTATATTTGATTACTCATTCCTATCCTGGTAGGCTGTGGTTAAAGCCATGGAACAGTTGGCACTGGAAGGGAAGATCAAAGAGAAAACCTATGGGAAGCAAAAGATCTACTTTGCTGATCAGGTGATCCAGGCTGAGTATCAGAGCAGCACGTTAATGCGTATTGTATATTTTGATGGAAATATGTAGCCACTGCTGATCTGAATCTTTTCTGTTTTGGTGATTCGTTTTTTTCTCTCTCTTTGGTGCTATTTTCACAAGTATGTGGGGAATTTGTAAAAAAAAAAAAAACAACTCAACTGTTAACACTTGTAAGCAGCCAGTCTTCCATTCAATACCCTTCATTCATTTTGTTTGGAGACCTCTCAACACACAACCATTGATCCAACATAAGTTTACTGTGAAATGAGTACATTGGTTTAATCACCAAAACACAACATATTTTCTTATTTTAACATACTCCAATGGCAGAAAATGTAAGATGTTTCAAAATTGCCCTTTGAATGTAGTATGCTACAGTACTGTAAATTACAGTACACTGTTTTCACATTAGGCAATACACTTGTACTACCCATAAAAATGTATAATTTTCTATCCAAACCTCACATACAGTACCAGTCAAACGTTTGAACACACCTACTTATTCAAGGGTTTTTATTTTTAGTATTTTCTACAAACTATGAAACAACACATTGAATCAGGTAGTAACCAAAAAAGTGTTAAACATATTTGAGTTTCTTCAAAGTAGCTACCCTTTGCCTTGATGACAGCTTTGCACACTCTTGGCATTCTCTCAACCAGTTTCATGAGGAATGATTTTCCAACAGTCTTGAAGGAGTTCCCACATATGCTGAGCACTTTTTGGCTGCTTTTTCTTCACCCTGCAGTCCAACTCATTCCAAACCATCTCAATTGGGCTGAGGTCGGGTGATTGTGGAGGCCAGGTCATCTGATGCAGCACTCTATCAAACTCTTTCTTGGTCAAGTAGCCCTTACACAGCCTGGAGGTGTGTTGGGTCATTGTCCTGTTGAAAAACAAATCATAGGCCCACTCAGAGCAAACCAGATGGGAAGACATATCACTGCAGAATTCTGTGGTAGCCATGCTGGTTAAGTGTGCCTTGAATACTAAATAAATTACAGACGGTGTCAAAAGCAAAGCACCTCCACACCTGCATCATGGTGGGAACCACACATGTGGAGATCATCCATTCACCTACTCTGCGTCTCACAAAGACACAGCGGTTGGAACCAAAGATCTCACATTTGGACTCATCAGACCAAAGGACAGATTTCCACTGGTCTAATGTCAATTTCTTGTGTTTCTTGGCCCAAGCAAGTCTTCTTATTGGTGTCCTTTAGTAGTGGTTTCTTTGCAGCAATTCGACCATGAAGGCCTGATTCATGCGGTCTCCTCTGAACAGTTGATGTTGAGATGTCTGTTATTTGGCCTCTGTGAAGCATTTATTTGGGCTGCAATCTGAGGTGCAGTTTACTCAAATGAACTTATCCTCTTGCAGCAGAGGTAACTCTGGGTCTTCCTTTCCTGTGACGGTCCTCATGAGAGCCAGTTTCATCGTAGCGCTTTATGGTTTTTGCGACTGCACTTGAAGAAACTTTCCAAGTTCTTGAAATGTTCTATATTGACTGACCTTCCTGTCTTAACGTAATGATGGACTGTCATTTCTCTTTGCTTATTTTAGCTGTCCTTGCCATTATATGGACTTGGTCTTTTACCAAATAGGCCTATCTTCTGTATACCCTGTATACCTACCTACCTTGTCACAACACCACTGGCTCAAACTCATTAAGAAGGAAAGAAATTCCACAAATTATATTTAAAAGGCACACCTGTTAATTGAAATGCATTCCAGGTGACTACCTCATGAAGCTGGTTGATGATGCCAAGTGTGCAAAGCTGTCAAGGCAAAGGGTGGCTACTTTGAAGAATCTCATAAAATATATTATTTGGTTACTATTTGATTCCATATGTGTTATTTCATAGTTGTGATGTCTTCACTATTATTCTACATTGTAGAAAATAGTAAAAATTCAGAAAAACCCTTGAATGAGAAGGTGTGTCCAAACCTTAGACTGGTACTGTAGGTCTGGATTTAAATCATTGCATGCCTCATCCATGGCCTGAATGAGGGTGGTTCTCACATGGGGATGGTAAGCATACATCTTCCATCTGTGTTGTATTAAGTATAATCAAGTATTTCATAGTATTGTAGTGGTCCTGTACGTGGCTCAGTTCATAAGCGCGTGGCACTAACAACAGCAGAGTTGTGGGTTCGATTCCCACTGGGGACACATACCAAAATGTGTGGAGTTTTGTCACTTTGGATAAGTGTCTATGTAAACGTATATATTATGGCTTTTACAGTTCTGTATTGGCCAATACAATTGTAGTAAAGCAGTGTGAAGTTTGATGAAAAAGTGACTGATTTTTGTGTTATAGTCAATTGAAAATGTGTTAACTGCCTCTGATGATCTGTTTTGAACTAAGAGTTGTGAAAATTGCACCAAAGCAATTAAAAAACTAACCGGTAAAAGTAACTACCAGAATATTTGACTGCCAACAGGCCCAGTTTGCAGAGGTGAGTGAGGCAGATCTGAAGGCCATCGACAGTCGCATCTCTGACCTCAGCACACTGGTGCAGGTTATCTCTCAGGGCTGCAGACAGCTGGACACAGGTAGGGCTCCCCTCTTTGGCCCTATCAGCACCCTACCCACACACTGGACAATCTGACATACTCTTATCTCTGATTGCAGAGCTGAAGGAGCTCAACAGCTCCCTGACCACAGAGGAAATGATGTCAGAGATCAAGGAGCTGAAAGCAGAGTGTTCTGCTTACAGGGAGCACCTGGAGAAGATCAAGTCGGCGACCAATCATGTCACACCAGAGCAGAAGGAGATGGTATGGGTCACAATCAGACCTGGGTTCGAATACAAAACACTTTCCCCCCCCCATATACTGTGCTCATGCGTCTTTCCTTCAGGTTTACAAGGAGAGACATCTCTACGTGAAAGAGTGGAAGAAGAGGAAGAGACTGGTGATTTATTTATTTTAGGGCTCTATTCCAGCTGTATTGCTGAAGATTTACAGATTGTGTGATAAAAATGTAAAGGTCATTCCCGATCAAGCAGACATGCGCCGTTTACCGTGAATGCAATTTGGATTGAATAGAGCCCTTACTTGATCAAAGCCATAAGAGTATTCGTGCCAGAGCAGGAAACCAGAACAAATAGTCCGATTCTGTCTCTGCTCCTCTCAGGCATCTGATATGATGGGTTCCATTTTGGAGGGATACCCCAAGACCAAGAAGCAATTTCTGGTAAGATGCTCTGCAAAACATACAGCTCTACAGTGACAGTTCTACACATCAATTCTATTGTTTTTATTTGGGAAACGAGATATTGTTCATCACCATGAGGCAGACAAATGTTAACTCTATTTGTCAACCTGAGATGTCAGCATCTTTGTGTTCTGTTTAGGAAGAAGTTGGTGTGGAAACTGATGAGGACTGTAAAGTGACTATGCCAAGTACCTGACAGAATGTTGGAGGATCTTTGTTTACTTTTGACTTGAATGTCAATTCCGAGGGAGTATTATGCCATCAAAACTCATTTCAGGAGTAACTAATTACAATTTGTAAATTTGTAATGTTTTGTAATAAAATACCTTGTGCAGGTGTATACTTTAGTTTATTTTGCAATTAAAAATCATTCATATGAAATACTTTCATCAAATTCTTGTCCAAATCAGCAAAAAAAAAATGTAACAGTAGACCTGATTTATTGATGCCAGCACAAAGACTTGTCGTATAAAATCCCTTTTTAAAGTCTGGTGATTACACAGATTAAACATTCACATCGGTTAGGTTTACCAGAAGGCCCTGAAACATTTGGTACAAGTTCTCCTGAGCACATTGTCAAAATCAATCACCAAATTCTTCACATTACATTTTTACATGATTGACTGTTTGAGGCCAGGATTCAATCAGATCTCTGGCAACCTGCATCAGCCGACAAACACATTGCTTTTTTTTTTTAGGTGGTGTAACTGTGTTAGAGCTGTCAAATTGGTAAGCGACTGCTCTTGTGGTCGTTGTCATGAAACCACACCCGTCCTTATATCCCAGCCACCTTACAAGTTCAGAACAAGAAAGTGTCGGCTACATAGAAATGACATCGGGATTTCTCACAGTTCACTGTCATAATTTGTAACACTTCTGCAAGGGATTTCTACGAATGTGACTTGGTGCTGCATCCTATGGCAACGCCAGGAGCTTCTTGTAGATTTGACAGCTCTAACACCTTCACCGTAAATAATAATTTGTTCTTAACTTTTATTAAACTAGGCAAGTCAGTTAAATACATTTTTAATAAAACGCAGTTACACCTCCAACACCACCTAAACAAAAGTAATGATCAGCTATGCGTTTACCGCTAATCTGATTGAATCCTGGCCAGAGATTCTGTTTTAATACAGAACTATTTATGAATCAGTATTCTACCGTATCTTTTTTGCCAATCAAGATGAAAAGGCAAAAAGCTGCAGTAACAGACTTACAGATATGCTTGATTCTGTCACAGCATGGACACAACAGCAATCATAACATCACAATCAATGATGAACATTTAACAATTCTCATACCATCACAAAATATTCAATTCAAACATGTTAACTCACAACTCTTGGATTTGATTTGACCCGTTCAGAGCTTTATGCTGATTTGAACACTGGAAAAAAAAAAAAAGGTTTGGAATGGAACAATTAAAAAATAAAATGTGGTTCCAACCCCTGATTTGTGGTGAATGTAAACATTAGGGAACGTTTACAAGCAAGTGCCATTTGCCTTGTTTAACAACTCTATTCTGCAATAAAAAACACTGATGACTAAAACCACAGACAATGCTGGGCTGGATTTGACCTGACTAGACAGGAAACACCCAACCCTGCTGCAGACTGGTGGTGAGTTGAGTAAGCGTTAACAACTTAAATACTGCAGGCCAGGAGGGAACACAATAGACTGATATGTGAGGTCTCTACCAGACCCTGAGAACCCAGGGTAGGCCCCGGCTCCATCCCTGAGGGGAGATTCCTGTCCTGAGTTTACACCTTGGCTGCATTAATACAGCTGGCTGTTGAGCTGCCGAAGAACTCCCACCACAAACTCACGCAATGTCTGGGAAGGAAAAGAGGACAAATATGGATTACCTTACACAGCTGTCAACTCAACATAGTCATCCAACCTCAGAGCAAGACAGGGTGGCTGGCATGTCAATTATAGCCTACAGTGGTGATAGTTTTGACCTGTTGGGGTCAGACGGAAGTCCAAAATACCATCCTTGAGCAGAAAATACACCAAAATGCCATGATTATCACATAAAGACCATTACCTTAAATAAAACTTTACATGATTTGGTGCGCCATCCATCCACCAGCAGCGAGAATCCCCCAGCAGTACCGTATATTGAGTGTCCTACCTGAGGCTTGCAGTGCTCCTCGATCCAGCTGAAGACGCAGGCGGACAGCTCCTGGAAGCTGGCCACAGACACAGACCTGCTGAAGGACTGGAACAGGGAGTCCATGATGCTCTGAAACACGCTGAACTTGACATGGTCTGACACCTGCTCCTCCCCCTGCTGAGGGTTGTTCTGGTGGGCCTTCACTATGTGCTCATAGTTCCTACAACACACAGGTTAAACACGTATTATAAACCGGGTAGTTTGGGTACTGGATGCTAATTGGCTGAAACAGAATTCCATCCGTGTGTATATCAGACAATATACCATGGGTTTGACGCAATACATATTTCTTGCTATATTCATGTTGTTGACCGGTTTATAATAGCAATAAGGCACCTTGGTGGTTTATGGCATGCAGCCAATACAGTGCTTTCAGAAAGTTATGATACTTCACCATGACTTCAATTTTGTTGTGTTACAGCCTGAATTTAAAATAGATTAAATTGATATATATATATATATATATATATATATTACATACACACATTTTTTTTTACAAACAAATGAAAAATTAAAAGTTTAAATGTCTTAAGTCATTAACTATTCAACCCCTTTATTGCAAGCCAAAATAAGTTCAGAAGTAAAATGATTAACAACCAATTAGACAGTGCAAATATTGTACAATCCAGGTGTGCAAAGCTCTTTAGAGACTTACCCAGAAAGACTCACAGCTGTAATAGCTGCCAAAGGTGATTCTAACATATTGTCTCAGGGGTGTGAATACTTAAGTAAATTAGACATGTCTGTATTTAATTTTCAATAAATTTGCTAAACCTTCAACAACAATGTTTTCACTTTGCTATTTTAGGTTACTGTGTTTAGATGGGTGAAAAAAATTCTATATATATACACACACACACGTCAGAAGTTGACACACCTACTCCTTCCTGGGTTTTAATTGTTTTCTACATTGTAGAATAATAGTGAAGACATCAAAACTATGAAATGACACATATGGAATCATGTAGTAACCAAAAACGTTTTAAACAAATAAAAATATATTTTATATTTGACATTCTTCAAAGTAGCCACCCTTTGTCTTGACAGCTTTGCATTCTCTCAACCAACTTCATGAGGTAGTCACCTGGAATGCATTTCAATTAAACACAGGTTGTCTTGCTAAAAGTGAATTTGTGGATTTTTTCCCCTTGTTAATAGATTTGAGCCAATCAGTTGTGTTGTGACAATATAGGGGTGGTATAGGGAAGATAGCCCTATTGGGTAAAAGACCAAGTCCATATTATGGCAAGAACAGCTCAAATAAGCAAAGAGAAACAACAGTCCATCATTACTTTAAGACATGAAGGTCAGTCAATACGGACAATTTTAAGAAAGTTCCAGGTGCAGTCGCAAAAACCATCAAGCGCTATGATAAAATGCTCTCTCATGAGGACCGCCACAGGAAAGGAAGACGCAGAGTTACCACTGCTGCAAAGAATAAGTTCATTAGAGACTTACCAGCCTCAGACATTGCAGCCCAAATAAATGCTTCCGAGTTCAAGTGACAGACACAACTGTTCATAGGAGACTGCGTGAATCAGGCCTTCATGATCAAATTGCTGCAAAGAAACCACTGCTAAAGGACACCAATAAGAAGAGACTTGCTTGGGCCAAGAAACATGAGCAATGGACATTAAACCGGTGGAAATCTGTCCTTTGTCTGATGAGTCCAAATTTGAGATTTTTGGTTTGTGAGACACAGAGTTAGGTGAACGGTTGACCTCCGCAATGTGTGGTTCCCACCATGGAGGAGCCGGTGTGATGGTGCTTTGCTGGTGACACTGATTTATTTAGAATTCAAGGCACACTTAACCAGCATGGTTACCACAGCATTCTGCAGCGATACACCATCCCATCTGGTTTGCGTTGGGGGACTATCACTTGTTTTTCAACAGGACAATGACCCAACACACCTCCAGGCTGTGGAAGGGCTATTTGACCAAGGAGGAGAGTGATGGAGTGCTGCATCAGATGACATGGCCTCCACAATCACCCAACCTCAACCCAATTGAGATGGTTTGGGATGAGTTGGACCACAGAGATAAGCAAAAGCAGCCAACAAGTGCTCAGCATATGTCTACTTTGAGGAATCTAAAATATATTTAGATTTGTTTAACACTTTTTTGGTTACTGCTTTCTCATAGTTTTGATGTCTCCACTATTATCCTTGAATAAGTAGGTGTGTCCAAACTTGACTGGTACTATATAATTGAATCCATCTTGAATTCAGGTTCTAACACAACAAACTGTGGAATAAATCAAAGGGTACAAATCCTTTCTGAAGACACTGTATACCACTAAGGGCTGGATCCAGGCACTGTGCCACACCTCCTCAGGCCTTATTGTTTAAGTAACCTGCTCAACTACATCTGACCATTTCTAACCAGGTTTCCATCCAACTTTTTATGTGTGTAAAGTACATGTCGGATAAAAAAAAAAGTTTTTTTAAAGTCACAACAGGCTTGATTGAAACAGAAAATGTGTCGGTAAGCTTTCCAAAATGCAGACAAAACCAAATACGCCAGACAAGGTGGGATCTTTGTGTCTAAAATTGATTATGTCAGTGGAAAAGCTTTTAATGAGCAAACATCAATATAATAACCATCATATCGAAGTAAACTTGTCAGGCGATGACGTGTGGTCGTCCCACTATAACGCATTGGGAAAGCATGCCGTTTATTACACTACAGATTAATGAACTTCACAGGGTGGTGAAAGTGCAAGTTGATGAGCCTGATGCTCCTTTCCAATTAATATCAAGCTGCCGTTTGACAAAGCTGCCATGAAGGTTAAACCCTCACTGTATCTGCGAGCTGTTGGCTAGAGCACACTGCCAATACCAGAGTGGAACCTCACTAACAATTTATTTGGAGAAACCCATCAGTAGAGTTGAAAATGTGATGGAAACCCATTTAACTTGTATTTTCTATTCAGTTCAATCGGAATTTTACCTCAAAGGTGTTTGTATGTGCACTACGTAATCACGCACAGCCTTTTATCCGCAACAAGTTTATATGGTGGAAAAACATCTCTGGTGGGAAAATGTACATAGTTTATTTGCATGAAATGGATGGAAACCTAGCTACTGACAGTGCTAATATATTTACACAACTATGATAGCACATATTCAAGACTCTACAGTGCGATCATTTTACTCGCATATGCACATAAATGTTTTTGCTGTGCGGCCTGGAATTCTAATTTAGGCACACCAGTGCACCTAGAAAAATGTAGGATTCTAGCTTTAAAACCTCATTTCTCATTATGCTCTTGCTCAAGCCATTCAGATGTTCCTGTATGAGGGGCCTCCCTCTGCAGTAAAACGCTCATGTCCCAATTGTTGTTTGGGTAAAACCAACCCCGTTGACTGCTCTCCTGGACTTCTCTCTGCTGGAGCAGAGTGTGGGCTGAGGCATTTCCCCCTCTGATAAGGCCCATCTGCCAGGCCTGACCTGAAATAGCCTATGCGATCCACCATGAACACACATGCATGAGTTATCAGGTAAATGAAACATACCCTTGAAGGCTCTCTTAACCTAACTTATACATATTTAATCTATCACAGCTAATATCTTTAATATTCACCCCGCAGCGCTCCCTCTCTGCTTTGACGTTTTATTGTATCGCACTGTGGTAACAGATTTTTTGGGCCGGCGACTAACGTTTTCATGATCTTCAGTGCCATCACTTCCTTCCTCAGCATAGACATGTCCTCCTCCTGCTTCTTCTTCTCCTTGTGCAGAAACTGGATGTAGTCGATAGCTGCAGCAGGAGGCACAGAAACAACCAGTCAGGGATTTCTGGACTTAAAGCATTTCTATCAGGGAGGAAAACTGCAGCTTAGGGTGGGATCCTTTATAAATATTTATAGTATGTTGACATTATAAAAAGGCTGGTTGGAATGCCAATTTGCAGTAATAAAATGTACAGTTCTGGTTGAGAAGTACAATGATCTATATAGAATACTGTACTTTTCTGCAGCACTGTGGCCTTGCTGATCTTCTGTGTCCCCACGGCAAACTCAGACTGCTGCTGGCAGGTGGGCACTATGGACTGGAGATCATCATAACCTTTCTGTGGAGTCAAACATACACGACAAACAGATTTTAGAATTGACAAAAGTATTACATTTGGCCAGCTAAGAAACCTCTTAATTTATTGGAAGAGATCAGAGGCTCACCCTCCCAATCCTTTATATTTTTCAACCTTCTCACAACTACCCTCCTCCCAATGATCTACACTCCTGTTGTTCCGCTCCCCATCGGAGGCCAAACCTTGATAGCATCCCGTCGTTTCTGCTCGGCCTGTGTGTGTGCCTGTCTCCGCCGGTCTTTGTAGGACTCCTTGTATGTGGTCTCATGCCTGTAGTCACTGTCTTCATCATCTACAGTGAGGAGAGGAAGAGCAGGTGTTTCAGTCTACCTCCCTAGGGCTCAAGGCCGACATCAAGCACAGGACAACGCCCATCCAAACTAGGTCACTTGGAAATGCAATAGAAAAAACTAGAAAGAATAGAGTGTGAGTGAGAGTAAGACAATGAATAAAAGGGGCACTGCATTAATAGTCATTTCTGAATCAGGACACAAAATATGCAGCTTTGCCTCACATACACAAACCGTTTAGTCATACAGTACACACACCACGTCGCCGATTAAAAATATTCCCTAACACATGTTGTCGAAACATAAATGACAAACACAGTACCTGTATTTGGTACTGATGATGCACTTGTGGACCCAATGCTGTTAGCCCTGGAGACCACAGTATCCTTCCTTGCATTCTCAGCAAAGAAACCTTAATGGAGAACATGAAGAGCTCAGACATCATTCAATTACTAATCAACAGTTACCCACCGGACTGGTAGCCTGCTAGCTATAGAATGTACGTTTTGGTAAAACAATTAGGACAAAGGATACTACTCACTGGGATCAAATCCGTTGTCACTGAAAGACCCGTCGTTCTGTTCAGTCATGGCAGGTGTTGACAGGAGAGAATAAGACAGTGGATAAGGAGGTGAGAACAGGCTCTTTCCCGGCTCACTCAATGGGCAGATGCGATTATGCTGAGCCACAGGGAACCGGTGACATGAACGGGTAAAAGCAGTGAAGGAAGGAGCTCCCTTCACAAATGGAACAGTAATCTGTGCTGCTTGGTCATGTCAACAAGGCAGCATTGATGCATCGTCCAGAAACATAATTCTCTTTCCTATAAATTATTTTCAAACATGTTCGAATTGTCAAACTAGTTTTTCATTGGGAAGGCAGATAAAATGTTTTTTATTTTAATCAAAAGCAATCACTTTTGCATGTGGAAACAGAATCCTTCTATACTTTTCAGCCGACTTCTGCCGCATTCACGTGCTAGTCTGAATTAGGAAACTCGATAATGTCAGACTTGCTACCTGGTTTTAGTTATAAACGTGCCGCGTTCAACAAGTTAGCAATTCAGACATTTTCGCGTTTCCTAGTTCCAATTAGCTGAAAAGTAGAGTAGGATTCTAGACTTCGCCGTGAACTTTGCACAGGGCACCGGTTCCGAAACTGATTTAATCAACGTTCACTTTAATCGAATCCCCAGACAAACACAGCAATATGCATAAACATAATCCATTGACAGTAGTCCTGGGGTGTAATCATTTGTCCAAACAGTTATGTTCTGCAACTAAAACGAGTTTTTATTGGTCAAATACAGGTAGGTTCCTCCAAGTTTCGTTTGCTTCTGTTTAAGAAACATAATCAGCGGAATGAATACACCACTGATTTGATACATGTAAGCAGAATGTCTAAAATTATACGGTTTTGAATATACTTAAGTATCAAAAGTAAAATTATAAATAATTTCAAATTCCTCATATTAAGCAAACTAGACCGCACCATGTTCTTTACTGATAGTCAGGGCCAAACGCAAACACTCAGACATCTTTACAAATGAGGCGTGTGTGTTTAGTGAGTCCGCCAGATCGGATACAGTAGGGATAAACAAGGATGTTCTCCTGATACGTGCGTCAATTTCACAATTTTCTGTTCTGCTAAGCATTCGAAATGTAACTTGTACTTTTGGGTGTCAGGAAAGATGTATGGAGTACAAAGTACATTATTTTCTTTAGGGATGTAGTAAAGTAAAAAAGTTGTCAAGTACAGATGCCCCCCCCAAAACTACTTAAGTAGTACTTTAAAGTATGTTTACACCACTGCTAGGTGGCAGCTAGTTACTAGTAGCCCCTACGCGGTCAGTGCAGACAAGGCTGAAATATGGCAAGTATTCTTGGCAAAAACATGTACAACCTCGGCAAACATGCGTTGCGTACATGTACATCGTGACGTGTACGTAAACTGTACACACCAACAGCGTTTTGTAAAGTTTATTTAGTAACTTAACTGTGGATATATAATGGGAGTACCATTTGCAGAATTAAACACTGTCAATCCAGACAAATTCCCCCGTCTGGTCCATTAGGACTAAGCTACAAGCTGGCCAACTAGCCAGCAGTTGACCAAAACAGAACCGTAACGAAAGGGGAAGAAGCATGAAGAGAGTCAAACAAAAGCGCTAGTACCTAGCTAGCTACCTGTTAGCTAGCTAACACACGCCAAGTGTAACAAATTACAAACACTGTATTCTTGCTACGAACATATGGCAGTGTCATACACCGCGTATTTGTCCTCACGTCTCATTTGTCTAAACTAGCAAGCTTACTTTGTTCCAGTGATCCTCCGGCGATGCTGTAGGATCCGTCATCTTGGAATCAGCAGCTGTTCGAGAGCGTCATGCGGTGGAAAAACAATTTAGAGAACGGGAACTACGCCCTCTGCTGGTTCACACAGTATGACATACGGCCTCAAATAAGTGCAAGAACGTGAGCATGTTTATAGGCCGTAGGGATCTATTGCCGCGTTCAAAACAACGGGGAACTCGGTCAAATCATGATGTCAGTGATCTTAGGGTCGGAAAGTCGGATATATAGAAAGATGCCCGGGTTCCAAAGTTGGATTTCCGTATTGGATGACCGTTCAAATCGATTTTCCCACTCGGAGATTTTTTTTCTCTCAGAGTTCCCAGTTGTCTTGAACGTACTCATGTCGGAAGTCGGAGAATTTCCCGTTTTCTGAACGCGGCACATGGCTGCGTTTACACAGGCAGGCCAATTCTGATATTGCTTTCACTAATTGGACCAATCAGATCAGCCCTGAAAAATATCTGATGTGATGAAAATCTGATGTAATTGGCCAAAATATCAGAATTGGGCTGCCTGTCTGAACGCAGTCATAGGCTCCTCATATCTGGAAGTAGGCTTGCTGCCGTTTTTTTTTTTTTTTTTTTTTTACCAGTAACTGATTTTGCTCTGCAACACTGGTGAGTGGCCAGTCAGTGACATTAATCAATTAGGTCTGGTAGAAAGTGTCTACTAAGACCTTGTTGGTGTTCTGATTGTCAGCAATTGATTCACCACCACATGGTAACAACATGGGCAATTTTGCTTTGACTTCACTAGGGGTAGCAATGTGAATATGTGACACAGGGTAGCGCTCTTGGAATGTTCTTTGAGGATACACTGCGTAAAAAGCAGCTGCACTCACATTCCCACAAGCTATGTTCTGGTAGTGGTTTCCTAACAATGGAAAGTAATGATAAAAACACCATACTTAATCCACCCTCTACCATTTCGCCATTTTGCACAGACCATTCACGAGGCCAGATATGTGTAGTTACTTCCTAGCTCATATGACTATGGGCCCAATACACCTATGTAGTAGTCTTCCGTTATCCCTTCTTTTTTCCACCCCTCCACTTTACTCTCTTGTCCATCTTCTCCAACCACACCCTCTCTGCTTCTCCCTCAGTCTCCTCTCTCCACCCCCTTGTAGTTTTGTTTCTCTCACACGCAGCAGGAAGTTACTCTTCTGCTTTTTCTCGTTATGCGGTTTCTGCCTCTGTTGCAACGACTGCGTCAAACTCCCCTCTCCTTCCTGTAACACCCGTGCTCCGCCTGTCTGTGATGAGCTCACTGTAGGAACTATGAACAATTAAATAGTAAAAACAACATCTTGCTTCAACAGGCGCCACTTTTCAGGTTTCAACTTGTTCCGATTTTTTCCCCTAGTAACACCTGTTGTCCAGCAGAGAGTGAGGACAGTGGAGGAGATACGGGATTAGGAGGAAAGATGTTGCTCCATCAAACATCCTCACCTCAGGACCAAGACAATTGCAGTAGGCCAGTGACTGTTCTATCCACCCGCCTAATCTCCTAGAGACGTTGAAGGACCAAGGACTCCAAGACCTGTTTTTTATTCACCTTCTCTTTTTTGGGGGGAAATTCATTGGACTGCCCTACATTGGAACTAACTAGCTACTTTTTTCAGTGTGGACAGGTTTGCAGACATCTGCGTTGGAGTTTCAGTCTGTTTTGGAGTCAGGCCTATTAGCACTTCCAGATAAAAGAGTGTTTTTTTAACCTTTCCCCTGGATTACCTGTTCAGGTTGGTGATGGGGAATGTGGCGGGGGGAATAGAACAGGCAGATGGCAGGGAGGCCAAGCACTCTGTGGGGTCAGGAACGGGCCTGAGTGACCCCACCCCGACCCTGCAGAAGAAGCAGCCTGCTCCCCCCAAGCTGCCCGTGCCCCCAGAGGACGAGCTGGAGGAGCGCTTCAGTGTGGTTCTGGTGAGTGGCAGGACAGGAGGGGAGAAACATCATGCATACCAACACGCAGAAATACAGACACAATCACACAGGACTTTAGATGCATCACACACCTACTGTATGTATTGCACTGATATCTAAAGGAACAGGTGAAATCACTCACAAAAAATGTGCTGGTTGCCTTATGTCTGAGAGAAAATAGATTCAGCTTCACATTTGAATTATTCTGTCAAGGTAATGCTTGTTCCTGTTAAAAAACAATGCTGTCTCTCTCACTGCAGCCAGTCATGTTAGTAAAGAGAGCTGACATTTTGTTGGCCTCAATCCCATCCAAAAGCTCACATCCTCTTTTAGATATTTTGAAATCGGCCTCTCTGCTCAGCCTGTGTTCAAATGATCTCATAGACCTTCGACTGCAGTCCTCCCTCATAGATGAACCGGAGACACCATAAGGGCACAGTGCTGGATTGAGCAATAGAGTTGCTCAAAAAAAAAAAGAGACAACAGACTAAGACAGGAAGGCAAATGTTTCTCAAATATTTCAACATGTCCTTTCCCATCATTTAACACCTATGGAGGACAACATAATGCTATCAATCCAATACTAGAAGCACGGCTGTTTCTACAGAAGAAGCAGGACATCTCAGGGGAACGAGGCCTTATCTGTAGAAACTATTAGTAAATCATGAGTAGCGCAAGCATTTTGAATCCCACATTTAGGCACTAGATATGGAAGACACACGAAATACGTGGCATCCTGGCAGTAAAACTATCTTTTCATGCATACACCTTTTATGTCTGATGCATGTAGGCTGTCTGTGCAGTGTGATAACTATTAGCTAATATGTCTGTGGTACAGACACTTATTTAGCCTAAGCCATTTCCTGCCCACTGTCCTCTCTACCAGCCTGCTCTTTCAGCGCATGACCTGACTTCCTCTTTCTTTCAAACAGTAAATGCTACATTCTCTAGTCTAGATTTCAAACAGACCTAATGCGGCACTTAGAGCGCTCACACAAGCAGATGTGTTTAGGTATGTGGCAATGTGTGAGAGGAGATATTAGGTAAAAGTAATACTGTTTCTTTTTTGAGAGGAGTGTCCGGGCTCAGGGTGACAGTAAGAATGGAACAACCTGTTGAAACTGAGAACAGGACTTCCCCTCGGGTTCTAAATAGAGCCCCACAGCGGAAGTGTCATAATACCCATAAAACCTAGGGATCAAACAGCAAAATCATTTCCCCATCATTCATTTTTCTCATAGGGAATTTTAGAAACACTCAAAATAAGGGCTGTGTTTCGTGTAGGCTTACCCTGACGTTTTGATAACCATGTAAATCTCTCTCGGACAAGGTGTCTTTTATCAATATATTCGGCTCTATTTACTCTCAGATTAGAAAATGCTAATTAGCATCAAAGTAGACATCATGCAAGACTACAAATCCCTGCAAGCTCCTGCACTTCATCTCTAGCTGACACTTTTGCGAACAATTATTGTGTCCATTTAAAACTTGCACAAGAGAATTCAAATAATTATCAATTTAACGAAATGTAGGCAATTTATTCATTTTAAAATGTAGCTAACATTAGATAGTTAATCCAGAGATTCTTAGCTTTGCCTCGATTTGGCGGTCTAGTCCAGACCATCATGGCATTTGTAGTTCTGTATGATAGCCCAATTAGCAGCTAATTAGCATTAAACTGTTTCTAAAAATCTCCTATGGGAAAAATGAATAGTGTAAAAACGATTGGAACCATTTCCTTGTTTGACTGATAAGTTTTATGGGTATTATTACTCAAACTGTGGTACCCGTATAGGGTCTCTAAATTGAGATATGGGTCGTTCCATTTGATTTCAATCACTTTTGACCACATCCCTTTTGATTTCAACTAAACTTTCTATACATATTTTCCTATGGTAGAAGTGGTGAGGATGTAACTTTTCGGACCTGAGTGCCAAAACATTTAGGAGATGGAAGAGCTCAAAGTTGACCCATTTTGCATACCCCACCCTACCATGAGAAATCCATGTCTTCCTCACTGGAAAAGTTAAACAGTTGCATTTGAAATCATTTAAAAGCTTACAAACAGGGATTGTAACTATTTAATAATTTCTTGATTTATTTTTATGAGTGATTATAAACATATTTAAGAGTATGCTGTGCCTCAACCAATGGCGGGCACGACACAAACACCTCAGATTATGTAAAATAGGATCTAAGATACAACATATGCGAAAATGAAAGCATTTTTATACCGAACAAAAACATAAATGCAACATGTAAAGTTTTGGTCCCATTTCTCATGGGCTGAAATAAAAGATCCCAGAAATACGCACAAAAAGCTTATTTCTCTCATATTTTGTGCACAAATTTGTTTACATCCCTGTGAGTGAGCATGTCTTTTTTATTTATTTTTATGGCAGAAAAATAAGTAAACATACAAGAAGTATACAAACAGACAATGATAACATATGCTAGGTATAACAACAAATGATAGATTATACAAAGACCTTAAAACATACAAACAAATTGATTGTTTTTACAGCTTTCTTATTAGAAGAATGTAGAATGGTCTTAATGTACTGCTCGAATTCCTTATAGAAAACACGGAGGAGTGTTTTTTTTTATTAGTGAATTTACATTTATGAATATGAAATTCGATTATAGTTCAGGAAACCGAGCAGCACATTCTCCCATAAAAAAACAACAACCCAAAAGTCATCAAGAATATAAACAATTATAAACTATGAATGTCTTGCCATAATTTCTTTACATGTAGACAATTCCAAAATAAATGCTGGTTCGTTGTACAAAACCATTCATTTTATACTGGCTCTTACACACATACGTTCACACACAAACAGAA
This sequence comes from Oncorhynchus tshawytscha, assembly GCF_018296145.1. Lineage (NCBI taxonomy): Eukaryota > Metazoa > Chordata > Actinopteri > Salmoniformes > Salmonidae > Oncorhynchus > Oncorhynchus tshawytscha. Next base: position 74,332,659 of record NC_056437.1, read on the forward strand.
GGTATCCTACGCACATACTGTCTCACTACCCAGCCGACAGAGATTAGGGAGACCTTGGGACCTTGAGACGTACTCGCTGTCCTCTCCCAAATCTCTAGTCAGGTCCGAATTTTGCTCAGACAGTCTGTGTTTAAGATACTATAAAGACATATTGTACAGATATATTGTTTTACCCTAATTCTGACTAAAACTACACTCACAGATATATAATTTCACTGACTACTCAATTTCATACAATTATATGATTTCAGGGTGGAATATTCTAATCATTCATTTAAACCTATAAGTTCCATTCACAGGTAGAGACTTCTTTGACATTGTTAACAAGCAGGAATTTGTGTGGTAATAACCAGACTTTTTCTAACAGCTATTATTGACAAATGTATTCCAGTAAGTTGTGAAATAAGGAATGGATACAATATCCCTTTGAAATAAAGCACATATAGATCTGTTGTTCTGAGGGAGCAAGGAGAAACACATTGTTCCTATTGGAGAGTCAACTGGATTAAGCGAGGGTAGGTCAAGGTGAGATCTGGTTACACCTCTAAACAACATGAGAGTTCCAGATGGAATAGCATCAAAGACTATGGCGAACTCTCTAGATGTAACAGGGATATTGTAATGAGAAGAAAAATCCTCATTATTGAGTAACGGTCCTTCTGCATTAAAAAGTTGACTCACCAGCAGGATATGATTATTATTTTTATTTTTTTAAATTTTATTTCACCTTTATTTAACCAGGCAGGCTAGTTGAGAACATGTTCTCATTTACAACTGCAACCTGGCCAAGATAAAGCAAAGCAGTACGACACAAACAACAACGCAGAGTTACACATGGAATAAACAAACGTACAGTCAATAACACAATAGAAAAAAAGTCTATATACAGTGTGTGTAAATGAGATTAAATAATGGAGGTAAGGCAATAAATAGGCCATAGTGGCAAAATAATTACAATTTAGCAATTAAACACTGGAGTGATAGATGTGCAGAAGATGAATGTGCAAGTAGAGATACTGGGGTGCAAAGAAGCAAAAAAAGAATAATAACAGTATGGGGATGAGGTAGTTGGATGGGCTATTTACAGATGGGCTATGTACAGGTGCAGTGATCTGTGAGCTGCTCTGACAGCTGGTGCTTAAAGTTAGTGAGGGAGATATGAGTCTCCAGCTTCAGTGATTTTTGCAATTCGTTCCAGTCATTGGCAGCAGAGAACTGTAAGGAAAGGCGGCCAAAGGAGAAATTGGCTTTGGGGATGACCAGTAAAATATACCTGCTGGAGGGCGTGCTATGGGTGGGTGCTGCTATGGTGACCAGTAAGCTGAGATAAGGCGGGGCTTTACTTAGCAAAGACTTATAGATGACCTGGAGCCAGTGGGTTTGGCAACAAATATGAAGCTAGGGCCAGCCAACGAGAGATTACAGGTCGCAGTGGTGGGTAGTATATGGGGCTTTAGTGACAAAACGGATGGCACTGTGATAGACTGCATCCAATTTGCTGAGTAGAGTGTTGGAGGCTATTTTGTAAATCACATCGCCGAAGTCAAGGATCGGTAGGATAGTCAGTTTTACGAGGGTATATTTGGCAGCATGAGTGAAGGACGCTTTGTTGCAAAATAGGAAGCCGATTCTAGATTTAATATTGGATTGGAGATGCTTAATGTGAGTCTGGAAGGAGAGTTTACAGTCTAACCAGACACCTAGGTTTTTGTAGTTGTCCACATATTCTAAGTCAGGACCGTCCAGAGTAGTGATGTTGGAAGGGCGGGCGGGCAGGTGCTGGAAGCGATTGGTTGAAGAGCATGCATTTATTCTTACTTGCATTTCAGAGCAGTTGGAGGCCATGGAAGGAGAGTTGTATGGCATGGAATCTCTTCTGGAGGTTAGTTAACCCAGTGTCCAAAGAAGGGCCAGAAGTATACAGAATGGTTTCGTCTATGTAGGGGTAGATCAGAGAATCACCAGCAGCAAGAGCGACATCATTGATGTATACAGAGAAAAGAGTCGGCCGGAGACTTGAACACTATGGCACCCCCATAGAGACTGCCAGAGGTCAGGACAACAGGCCTTTCGATTTGACACACTGAACTCTGTCTGAGAAGTAGTTGGTGAACCAGGCGAGGCAATCATTTGAGAAACCAAGGCTGTTGAGTCTGCCGATAAGAATGTGGTGATTGACAGAGTCGAAAGCCTTGGCCAGGTCTATGAATACAGCTGCACACTATTGTCTCTTATCGATGGAGGTTATGATGACGTTTAGGACCTTGAGCGTGGCTGAGGTGCACCCATGACCAGCTCGTAAATCAGATTGCATAGCGGAGAAGATACGGTGGGATTCTAAATGGTCGGTGATCTGATTGTTAACGTGGCTTTCGAAGACCTTAGAAAGGCAGGGTAGGATAGATAGAGGTCTGTAGCAGTTTGGGTCTAGAGTATCTCCCCCTTTGAAGAGGGGGATGACCGTGACAGCTTTCCAATCTTTGGAGATCTCAGACGATACGAAAGAGAGGTTGAACAGGCTAGTAATGGGGGTTGCAACAATATCGGCTGATAAATTTAGAAAAAGAGGGTCCCGATTGTCTAGTCCTGCTGATTTGTAGGGGTCCAGATTTTGCAGCTCTTCCAGAACATCAGCTATCTGGATTTGGGTGAAGGAGAAATGGGGAGGCTTGGGCAAGTTGCTGTGGGGGGTGCAGAGCTGTTGACCAGGGTAGGGCCAGGTGGAAAGCATGGCCACTGTAGAAAAATGCTTATTGAAATTCTCAGTTATCGTGGATTTATCGGTAGTGACAGTGTTTCCTAGCCTCAGTGCAGTGGGCAGCTGGGAGGAGATCCTCTTATTCTCCATGGACTTTACAGTGTCCAATAACTTATTTGGAGTTTGTGCTGCAGGATGCAAATGTCTGTTTCTGTTATTAAACCAGTTCTTTAAAAAAATAAAGACTTGTTTCTATACAAAATATCTTATTGTTCCAAATGAAATACCTATGCGATGAAAAATTATGTTTATATATAAACGACCACGGTAAGAATACAAATTTTGTAGGAATCTTATCAATGTTATAGTTACAAAGTAACATAAAATTGAAGCCACCAAAATGGGAGGGATAATGAGGGATGAAATTCCTTAAGAATTCTTTAAGAAATGTTTATCCCAATTTATCACTATTATTCAAAGTAGGAAAATCAAAGAAATTGACACCACCATATTCATATGTGTTCATAACGACAGATTTCCTAATATAATGTGTACGATTTTTCCAGACGAAGTTGAAAAGCATCTGGTCAACAGCTTTACCTATTTTGTTGTCAAGATGTCGGGACTGGGCTGCATAAGTAAGTCTGGAGATACCTTCAGCTTTAGAAAGCAATTCTCAACCTTTCAAGGATAAATCCCTCTGCAACCAATGGTTCAACTTCTTTTTGTCTTTTTCCATAATAGGTATGAAATTTAATGAGCATCTTTCCTGTTGATCCTTAGATATGGTAATCCCAAGGTATGTTACTTATTCCTTAACTGGAATATTGCATATAGAGGGTATCACACGGTCTTTAACAGCAAACAATTCACACTTATTAAGGTTTAGGCAAAGACCAGATGCTTTGGAAAAAATATTGATCACATCGACTGCTTTAGGAATCTGGTCAGCATCTTTCAAAAAAAGGGTGGTGTCATCTGTAAGTTGACTGATGATAATATCTCTGTCAGCAATTGAGATCCCTTTTATATCGCTGGATTTAACAGAACTTGTAAGAAGTTGGGTTGCAAGCAGTTAGCGCGCATTTCTCCTTTGCCAAGATAATCCATCCACCTGACAGATGTGGCATATCAAGAAGCTGATTAAACAGCATGATCATTACACAGGTGCACCTTGTGCCGGTGACAACAAAATGCCACACTAAAAAGTGCAGTTTTGTCACACAACACAATGCCACAAGTTATGAGGGAGGGTGTAATTGGCATGCTGACTGCATGAATGTCCAACAGAGTTGTTGCCAAAAAATTGAATGTTAATTTCTCTACCATAAGCCGCCTCCAACGTCCTTATACAGAATTTGGCAGTACATCCAATCAGCCTCAAATGGAACGACACATACTCAAAAATGTGTGTGCGCGTGCGTTAATGTGTACAAGACTATATGTCTTTCTGAGTGGGTATGTGTGTATGAGTAACCTCATGTGTATGTACAGCAAATATTCACATACACATTGAGTACATTTCGTTTTCTGTTGCTAGTCTTTGTCCTTCATAATCCACCATCGGCCCCTCCCATACTGTACCCCACCCAAACCCTATAGCTATGTCCCCAGCAAAGCCCACGTTAACTGGGGCACACATATCAAACCTCAAGGGTTTGTTAACGTGTAAAGAGGAAGCCACAAACTGTCGCTTGAGAACGTTCAATTCTGCATATCTAACCACAGTCCACACCCTTTCTTAGTAGGCCCAAGACTGCCTCAACTTAAACATCGCTCGTCTTAGATGCCTTAAATAAACAACTTTCATTAGGGTTAGTTTGGCCGGCAACATCTATGGGGTTATTGTGTGTGTCGTGTCACATGAGAATGATGCTTACAATATATATTTTTATTTTCCCATGTTAATCAATAGGCATGACAGAGTTGAATCAGCTTCACCTGATATAAACACACCATATTTTCTTGTAGAAAGGGCCACGTGATTCACCTGTCATAGAGACTAATAACTATTGATTCAATCAGGTTAAATCCACTTCCAACTCACTCAAACAGATCCTGGCTAAACGACTACTGTATAGGCCCGCTACGTTCAATGATGAATGGAGAAGCATTATCTGTATGTGTTTGAAAATGCTCATGACTAGACCTGATACATGCTCACAAATGGTTTCCATTAGTTACCAGCAATACATGTAAACAGTGAGTCATCTCCTTGGTGTAGGATGATGATAGCATTCACTAATACCTCTGGTGGGGACATCTGTGGTTTCTGATCACATTTGAACAGCATGGCATGAACAGGAAGCGTTATGACAATGTGCACAAGAGCATTGGCAGGTTGGTAGTGAAAAAAGAATTGAAAGAAAAGTCTTATTTAAGATTATATTATTATGCAGGCACTGCTTAATGTAAGTCTACTGAGTAACATGCCATTGTAGACCGCTCAGAGTTCATTTAAATACAAGATCCCCAAAGGCCCCAGTTGTAGTCACAGTAACAGTTTCATGTCATTATTGATGTAGGTTTTTGAAGTGCACCTTATTCTCTTCTCAGAGCTATATGAACTTGCCTCCAGACAAGCTGAAACTGTTGAGTCAGTATGACAATGACAAGAAGTGGGAGCTGATCTGTGATCAGGTAAGAACATTACCTCTTGTTGGGAGCCTTACATGGGGTGATTGGTTCATGCACTAGTACATACACAGTTCTACATGATTGGGTAATGCTTTATTTCCACGGTCTGTAATAAACCATTTTTTAATCATTACTCCCACATTTATAAACCATTTACTAATCATAAGTAAGGTATTTTTGCAGTCCCTAATCTAAAGCGAGCACTATTTAACCCTAACCCATACCTAACCCTAACCCATACCTAACCCTAACCATAAATGGTGTGTAATCTTTTTGTAAATGCCTTATAAATGGTTTATTACCAACCGTTAAAATAAAGAGTAACCCCTGATTGTATCTGAGATGAAGTGTTCTAAAGACACAGCATACGGATATAACCGTGAAGAAAAATAAATGTGTATTGCTGTTGTCCGGTTGCCGATATGTAATGTAGGTTAGAGTGCAAAAAGGTCATAAAGTCTTCTAGCAAAACACGACACCTCTGATGGGTTCCTGTGGTAAGCACGTTTCCCTTCAGCAGGTTGGCATGGTAACAGAGTGGTTTGCGGTGCTCGTTGTCATTTGTCTTCTCACTCCCCCTCCTCCCCTCATCCCCTTCTCCTTCCTCCCTCCATTCTGTGTGGTCAGGAGCGGTTCCAGGTGAAGAACCCTCCCTCTGCCTATCTGACCAAGATCAAGAGCTTCTATCAGGACCAAGGAGGAGTGACCCGCAGGGTGGGTGTTCAGTACTCCCCCCCGCCCCCGCTCACGTACATAGAGCTTCTAGTCATTCTCATCGTAGCCAGGGATTTTAAGAAGTAATGCGTGTTTTGGAACAATAGGATAACAATATTACATCTACAGTAGTAGTATGTCTTTGCATTTTATGACAAAGCCATTAAGCCAGTAATATAAGGCCAGTCTCATTAGAACAACTTCTTAACTACTGATATAAAGGTTTGTGCGTTTCCTTCATTCATAGAGCTTCTTTGTATGGTTTTGGCCTATTTCAGTTCAAGAGGCGGGTCCAGGAGTCCACCCAGGTATTGAGAGAGCTGGAGATCTCCCTCCGCACTAATCATATTGGGTGAGTGACTGGACCAGGATTAGCCTCTTCCGAGTCCCCAACAAACAGATGTTCTGGTTTTCATGGGAAATGGAAAGAGAGCCTGCTTTCGGACGTTAATAAGGCGACACTCTATCTTAACTCCTCCTCCACATTTACTGGATTGGTTGAACAATGCAGATGAGAACCTCCCCTGACAGTTTTTTTTCCTTTCTTCTTCTCGTCAAGACCAGTATGTAGGGGATCTAGTTTCAGGCTTTTCTTTTACGCCTGCTATGTTAGGTTTGACCAGGACTGGTCCCACAGTTATCCCATCAGTCAGTACGACTGTCTCAAGTGTCCTTAAAGTATTAAAGTACTATCGGGTTCTAATTCTCTTTCTCTCTATATAGCTGGGCCCAGGAGTTTCTGAATGAGGAGAACCAGGGTTTGGATGTACTGGTGGATTACCTGTCCTACGCCCAGTGTGACGCTTCGTGAGTATCCCTGCATTCTCCCCTTCTGTCTTAACACAATCCTGTAACAGTATCAATGAGACATACAGTACCAGTCAAAAGTTTGGATACACCTACCCATTCAAGGGTTTTTCTTTATTTTTACTATTTTCTACATTGTAGAATAATAGTTAAGACATCAAAACTATGAAATAACACATTTGGAATCATGTAGTAACCAAAAAAGTGTTTAACAAATCAAAATATATTTTAGATTTTAGATTCTTCAAAGTAGTCACCCTTTGCCTTGATGACAGCTTTGCACACTCTTGGCATTCTCTCAACCAGCTTCACGAGGAATACTTTTCCAACAGCTTGGAGGAGTTCTCACATATGCTGAGCACTTGTTGACTACTTTTCCTTCACTCTGCGGTCTAACTCATCCCAAACCAATTGGGTTGAGATTGGGTGATTGTGGGGGCCAGGTCATCTGATGCAGCACCCTCACTCTCCTTCTTGATCAACTATCCCTTACACAGCCTGGAGGTGTGTTTTAAGTCATTGTCCTGTTGAAAAACAAATGATTGTCCCACTAAGCTCAAACAAGATGGGATAGCGCATCGTTGCAGAATGCTGTGTTAGCCATGCAGTTCAAGTGTACCTTGAATTCTAAATAAATCACAGACAGTGTCACCAACAAAGCACCTCCACACCATCACACCTCCACACCTCCTCCATGCTTCACGGTGGGAACCACACATGCGGAGATCATCCATTCACCTACTCTTCTCACAAAAACATGGCGGTTGGAACCAAAAATCTCAAATTTGAACTCATCAGACCAAAGGACAGATTTTCACCAGTCTAATGTCCATTGCTTGTGTTTCTTGGCCCAAGCAAGTCTCTTCTTCTTATTGCTGTCCTTTAGTAGTGGTTTATTTGATGCAATTCGACCATGATGACCTGATTCACGCAGTCTCCTCTGACTAGTTAATGTTGAGATGTGTCTGTTATTTGGGCTGCAATCTGAGGTGCAGTTAACTCTAATGAACTTATCCTCTGCAGCAGAGGTAACTCTGGGTCTTCCTTTCCTGTGGCAGTCCTCATGAGAACCAGTTTCATCATAGCGCTTGATGGTTTTTGCGACTGCACTTGAAGAAAAGTTCTTGACATTTTCTGTAATGACTGACCTTCATGTCTTAAAGCATGCTGGACTGTCATTTCTATTTGCTTATTTGAGCTGTTCTTGCCATAATATGGGCTTGGTATTTTACCCAATTGTGCTATCTTCTGTATACCACCCCTATCTTGTCACAACACATCTGATTGGCTCAAACGCATTGAGGAAAGAAATTCCACAAATTAACTTTTAATAAGGCACACCTGTTCATTGAAATGCATTCCAGGTGACTACCTCATGAAGCTGGTTGAGAGAATGCCAAGACTGTGCAAAGCTGTCATCAAGGCAAAGGGTGTTTCCATTTGTGTTATTTCATAGTTATGATATCTTCACTATTATTCTACAATGGAGAAAATAGTAAAAATAAAGAAAAGCCCTTGAATGAGTAGGTGTGTCCACACTTTTGACTGGTCCTGTAGATTGAATGTTTGATTATCGATACGTGACTATATGTTTGTGTATTTGGGAATGTGTCTATAGGTTTGACTTGGAGGGTGCTGAGAATGGGGGAACACTGTCAGAGAGAGGGAAGCCAGCGGAGAGGTCCATGGAGGACCTGAATAAGAGTGCAGGAAGCTCCCCTACACACGGCATGACCAGAGCAGCCCGCGCCCTGACCGTACGGTAAGAACCATCAGCCGTTATGAGACCCGAGTCTCACCCAGCAAGCCTTAGAGACCACAGGATAAATCTCACCAAAAAAAATATATTCTACTGCAAAGTGGGACCTTCTGACCAGGGACCACCATCTCCTCCATCCTCTCAATATCTCCTTTGCAGAATAACCTCTCTGGCCCAGAGTAGGAGAACTCAGAAGATCTCTCGATTGGCCAGTCAGAGGGACGACGTCCATGTGTGCATCATGTGTCTGCGTGCCATCATGAACTACCAGGTGTGTGTGTGTGTTGTGTGGTGTGTGGTCATGACTGTGATATGGAGTGTGAAATTGTGAAATTCCAACGCTAATTATCACTTTTTCAGTCGGGCTTCAACCAAGTTATGACTCACCCACGCTGCGTCAACGAGATCACTCTCAGTCTCAACAACAAGAACCCCAGGTATGAACACCTGTGTGTGTGATGAGTGTGTGCATGCTTGTGTATGTGTGTGTGATGTGTGTGTGTGTGTGATGTGGTATTATATTCCTGGTCTCTTCAGAACCAAAGCCCTGGTGTTGGAGCTGTTGGCTGCTGTGTGTCTTGTGAGGGATGGTCATGACATCATTCTCGCCGCCTTCGACAACCTCAAGGAGGTGAAGGAATTTACCAATCTTAGCCACACTATGGCAGACTTTACTTTACCAATATGTACTGTATAATCTCACCTTAGTCTACTCATTCGTGTGTTCTCGGGACCAAGATTATTCTCTTCTAAGTAATCTCACGACTGATACACGACACACCCTGTCTTAGTCACACCAAGCACACTTAGAACTCTAAAACACACACTCACACGAAGACATCATGTTGTGAGTGCGTAACCAGTCCTCACCATACTGTGAAGGGCCCCTTTTATACAACTGTTATGTAGTCTGAAATTATTCAACTGATATCGACATAGACTCTCCATGTTGGTGTCCATCACGACCAACAATACATTTAATGTTAGAAATGTTTAAAGCAGAAGTGGACCAATTTGATCAGCTTTCTATGAATACAAAACACACACACTTCACCAAGTAGTGAAACGTACACACTCGTGTGGACATCTGTTGAAGTGCACGACTGTGTTACTGAAACCAGGAACGTCCTTTCCCTCAGGTGAGCGGAGAGAAGAACCGCTTTGAGAAACTGATGGAGTACTTTAGCAACGATGACAGCAACATTGACTTCATGGTACGTGGACACAAAACGGCTTTAAGTCTCCTTGGCTGATGTGTTTGCATTTTACTCACAATGTAGTTCTGAAAGGTTAAAGATCAAATATGATGATCCCTCTCGTCAGGTGGCCTGCATGCAGTTCATTAATATTGTGGTGCATTCGGTGGAGAATATGAACTTCCGTGTGCACCTGCAATATGAGTTCACTCACCACGGACTGGACCAGTACCTAGAGGTAAACGCTCCATTTATCCTTCTCGTCTCATTGTTGGAAATGGAACCGTCACAACCGCAAAACCAACTCCTTCAAACGGAAATGAAACCGCCAGGATAACGATGGTCATGTGTGTGTGTCAGTCTCTGAAGCTGACGGAGAGTGAGAAGCTGCAGGTTCAGATTCAGGCCTACCTGGACAACGTGTTTGATGTGGGGGCTCTGCTGGAGGATGCAGAGAACAGGGGCGGGGTGCTGGAGCATGTGGACGAACTGCGGGAGCACAACTCACAGGTCAGTGATACATACTGTACACACAGTCTGATTCATTCAAATCACACATCTAAAAAAGGCCAGCAATTACTCTATGACTCTGTCTGTGACCTCCGAATGTTGTGTTGGCATGTTGTGTCGTGTTGTGTTTTTGTAGCTGAGTGCCAGGCTAGAGGAGATTGAGAGCCAGTCAGCAGAGAGGATGGCTGAACTGGAGAAACAGCTCCTCCAAGCCACCAAGGAGACAGAGCTGCTCAAGGTCTGCACTGTACAATGAACTGTGGACTGTTTGCAATATAGTGTATCAGACAGAAAGGTATGTGTGTGGTTTTGTGATAATAACTTTTCCTTGCCTTTGTGTGTGCGACTGACAGGAGAGCCTGCGGGACTCCTGTTCCCAGGTCAGTTCTCTGCAGCAGAGAGAGAGGGAGAGGGAGATGAGCCAGGAGAGGGAGCGGGACAGAGAGCGTCTAAGCCAGCCCTCCTCTGAGCTGGAATTCAAGGTGCAGGAGCTGCAGGACCGAGGGCTGATCCGCCTGGGACGCACCCCCTCTGGGGCCCTAGACCTCCAGGTGGTGCCTGTCACCATCATCGAGTACGCCCCCGCCCCAGCCTCTGAGCCCCTGCTCAGCTCCACTGGTCCCACTGCCCCTGGCCTAGACGTCCCTGATGTCACTCCCTCCTCAGCCATCTCTTCTGTCCCCCTCCTCCTCCCCTCCACCTCCTGGGCCTGGTGGACCTGCTCCCCCACCCCCTCCACCACCTCCTCCTCCTCCTCTCCCAAATGGCTCTGGTGGCCCACCTCCCCCTCCTCCTCCCCCTCATCCCAGTGGAGACAGCCAAGCCGGTAAGGTGACTCTTTTCATTAGAGAGATATACAGGTAGCTGCCAAAATGAAGGAAACACCAACATCAAGTGTCTTAATAGGTCCAGAACAAATAGGTCCAGCTTCAATGCACTTTGTAATAAATTCTACAAGGGTCTGGAACTCTATTAGGGATGCGACTCCATTCTTCCACGAGGAATTCCATAATTTTGCGTTTTGTTGATGTGGTGGAAAATGCTGTCTTAGAAGCCACTTCAGAATCTCCCATAAGTGTCTAATTGGGTTGAGATCTGAGACTGAAAAGCCCATGGCATATGATTTGCATTGTTCATCAACACAATTCAGTGACCATTCGTGCCCTGTAGATAGGGGCATTGTCATCATATGAGGGCATAGCCATGGTAGCCAAAATAATGGCCAAAATAATGGCCTGCCCAGCATTTCTATTTGACCATAAGCATAATAGTAAGTTCATTGCTGAATTCAATATACCTTGTATCTTAAGTGTTTCCATTATTCTGGCAGTTACATGTGTATATCAGTGGAGGCTGCCGAGTGGAGGACAGCTCATAATAATGTCTGGAACTGAGCGAATGGAATGGCATCAAACACGTGGAAACCATGTGCTTGATGTATTTGATACCATTCTACCTATTCCGCTCCAGTTGCGATCTACAGCAGAGATTAGAAGATGAGAGGGGAGATCATGAATATAGAGGAGAGATTAAAGAGATTAGGGTGTGAGAGGTCAAATAGGAGAGAGCTCTATGCTAATCAGATTGTCAGTCAATCTCATGAATTTGTATACGTCTAATTTGCTGAAGGGTAAAATGAGTGCACTGGTGATTGACAACTGTGATTGATTCTCTCTCCTACTCTCTCTCTTTCACTCAGGAGGTAAAAGCAGGAAACCCATCCAGACTAAGTTCCGGATGCCTTTGCTCAACTGGCAGGCCCTGAAGCCCAACCAGGTGACTGGCACGGTCTTCCACGAGCTGGACGACGAGCAGGTCTTAGGGGTAAGACCAAACCTCCACACAGATACTAGTGCTGACTCTTCCATTCTCCCTTCTCTCACCTTCCCTCTGACCCCCTTTTTCCACTCTTTCCTCTCCTCCCCTCTTCCTGACCCTCTTTCTACTCCTCTCTCTCTCTCTCTCTCTCTCTATAAATCTCTTCCTCCTTACCCCCCCCTTTCTCTCTCTCCCTCCTTACCCGCCCTCTCTAACCATCTCTATGTGTGTTGTGTCAGGAGCTGAACATGGAGGTGTTTGAGGAGCAGTTTAAGACCAAGGCCCAGGGTCCTCCAGCAGCTCTGTCCACTCTTAAGGTCAAGGTGGCCCAGAAGGCCCCCAGCAAGGTCAACCTGATCGAGGGCAACAAGGCCAAGAACCTGGCCATCACGCTACGCAAGGGAGGCCGGAGCCCCGCAGACATCTGCACAGCTATAGAGACGTATGGAACTTATTTCTCTCACTCATTTAATTTCTCTATGCCTTTTTGTTCTCTTTAATCCCTTCATTCTCTTTCTCCTCATCCCACCTTCCCCAACACTCTTCTTTTGTCCCTTCCTTACTATCTTACCTCCCTCCCTCCTCCTCTCCAGGTATGACCAGCAAGCGTTGGGGCTGGACTTCCTGGAGCTGCTGGAGAGGTTTGTCCCATCAGACTACGAGATGAAACTCCTCCAAAACTATGAGAAGGAAGGCCGTCCGCTGGATGATCTGGCAGAGGAGGACCGCTTCATGATGCGCTTTGGGAAGATCCCCCGTCTGGCCCAGCGAATCAGCACCCTCACCTTCATGGGCAACTTCCCCGAGAGTGTCAAACATCTGCAGCCGGTAAGTCAGTTGCTCAGGAGAGACAATGAAATTGTATCTGTACGACAATGACTTTCTTCAGAATCTGATACTGTAGTCATTCATAATCTCACCTACAGCAACTGAACTCCATGATCACAGCATCCATGTCCATTAAGTCCTCGGCCAAGCTGAAGAAGATGTTAGAGGTGAGTGGAGGGCATCCCTGTCCGTCGCTGCTAACCTCCAATCAGAGAGCTTCTTTAAACAGGCCTGCACTGTCTATGTAACACATTCTGCATCTGGCTCCTCCTCTCCAGATCATCCTGGCCTTTGGGAACTACATGAACAGCAGTAAGAGGGGTGCAGCCTATGGGTTCCGCCTGCAGAGTCTGGACCTGGTGAGTACCCCTCTGCTCTTGAGGCAAAATTGTTTCCCTTGTTTAACATTAATAGAACCATCACTAAGGTAGAGATTAACTGGCTTGAAATAGGATGGCTTAAACTCTATAATGATAAATAAGTCGCTATTAGTTAAAGCAAGGTTTTGGACTGTTGAGGGCGCTATGGTATCGTGACAGGCAGGCCAGTCCATCGTTGGGAGATGACTCCATCTGTTCCTCGCTTTGTCTCTGTCCTGTCAGCTGCTGGACACCAAGTCTACTGACCGGTCCCAGACCCTGCTACACTTCATCTCCAGCATCGTCCAGGAGAAATACCCCGAGCTCAACAACTTCCACACTGAGCTGCACTTTGTGGACAAGGCTGGCTTAGGTACGGGAACGCAATCAACGGTTGCACACACACACACACACACACACACACACACACACACACACACACACACACACACACACACACACACACACACACACACACACACACACACACACACACACACACACAGCTTTAAAAAAATGCAGCCTTTCATAGTGAGAATATCTGACCCCCTATTTCTCTCCTGTGTTTGTGTGTTTCAGTGTCTCTGGACAGTATTCTTCAGGATATCCGCTCTCTGGAGAGGGGAATGGAAGTGACCAAGAAGGAGTTCCTGGTGCAGGAAGACAACACAGTGCTGAAGGACTTTGTCAAGACAAACAGTGAATTACTGGACTCATTACTCAAAGACAGCAAGACCGCTCAGGTTGGAATTCCATAACATTTGAACTTAATAGACACATCCAACACACATAATTCCACAGAAGATGTTCAATGCATATTTTAGTGTGAGCGTCATCTCTCCTCCTCTTCCTCTCTCACCTCCTCCACTAGGAGGCGTATGGCTCGGTGGTGGAGTATTTTGGAGAGAACCCCAAGACCACACAACCCTCCATGTTTTTCCCTCCGTTTGTCCGCTTCATGAAGGCCTATAAGGTGAGGTGGTGCCCCCGTAATGGGAAAGGATAAGGAAAGAGCTCATTATGTTTAACTTGTGTCTATCGTGGGTGCATTTTGTATTTATATGCATGTTTGTTAAAGGGGCAGTGCAGTCAAAAACGTGATTTCCTGTTTTATATATATTTCCACGCTATGAGGTTTGAATAATACTGTGAAATTGTGAAAATTCTGATAATGCACTTTTGGTGTAAGAGCTGTTTGGCTGGGTGGGGTGTTATTTTTGGATCACCTGGTAAGTTAATAGACCAATAACAAAGAAAGTTTGCCCTCCTTTCTGCCAATAACAGCTAGTTTTCAGGTTACACATTCCTCCTATTAGGCTGCTCCAGTTAGGGCCCTCTCTCAGACCATGTCTAGACAGTCCTAGCACAATTCTTGCATGAGGAATAGCATTTAGCTAAGAAGCTATTTTTGTCTGAATTGAAAACAAATCACAGAAAGGTACTTAATTGTTGCTCAGAAATGATTTGATATTGAGAATAAACGGCTGTGTTGGGCCTCTAAACACCGGTTTTTGTGTGTGTGTCCCACACAGCAAGCAGAGAAGGATAATGAACAGAAGAAGAGACTGGAGGCCCAGAGCAGTGAGAACCAAGCAGAGTCTCCCTCCCCTAGAAAGAAAGAGGCTGCAGGACACAAGGTAGGACAACAGACTATAGACTCATACCAACTCAATCCACCACAGTCTCTACATTCCATGCAGCCAGTTATAAAAGGAGGTGGAGTACTGTCGTTTTGTAGCTTCCCTTATGACTGATCGACCAGTGACTAGTCATTCTAGTGTGGTCCATACTACATATGCCAGTGTGTCAGCTTTACCCTTTGACCCCTGCCAGTCTCCCATGATGCCCAAGATGGACCTGATAGCGGAGCTGAAGAAGAGGCAGGTGAAGCCTCAGGTGAAGGATGGGGCCCTGGAGGACATCATCACAGGTATGACAAACCACTACGGATAGAATACATTATGCACTATAGTCTTACATTGTAGTTTATGATCTATAAAACAGAGTTAAGAACGCTTATAGTCAATGCCATAGCACATAAGGCACTATATAAATACATGAATGCTTTATATGTATGTAAATCATGAAGCGTTACCACACTTTCCCCCGGTACAATCGGAGATCGATATCCCTTGCTAAGTTCCAGTGGTTGTGTCTATGTGCTTTGTCCCAGACCTGAGGAACTCACCGTTCAGAGCAACAGATGGACGGAGACCAGCACAGCGTCAAGACACCTGAACAACCCCAGCCCCGAGACCCCACAACTCCACTGAGATGACTGTACACACTCAATGTCAAAGTGTGTGCATACACAGAACACAAATACATACCTGTACTGTACATACACAATACACCTACATTAGCACTGAAGATTATATGGCCTTTTACCTATCAATACACATTTAAACAACAGTATGAATTGACTCTGTAAATAGAACAGAGTTTAAGCTATAGTCATGAGCAAATGTGTAACATAGAAATACATTGGTGCGTTTTTATCCATTTAGCTTTTTAAAATAACTTTGAATGTTTTGTTTTCCCGTTCATCTTTGAATGAGTACATTTTTTTTAAATAAAAAAAAACAAGATTCACATTACTGCATTACTCTAAATTCATGACTGAAGTACTTGCTTACCCTAGAGTGGGTCCGTGACCTGCCAAGCCATTAGAAAGTCTATCTGCCTTGTATCGGAGTGTCCACGTTATGTAGGCCCATGAGACATCCTCCTGGCCCCAGGGAAGATGAGTGGAGAGAGCATTCCATACCCAGTTAACAACACTACAATGACCCATCCGAGGGCTGCCGCTGGACCCGTCGCAGAGCCTCCACCTACTGGCATGATACGTTATCGATCCCAAAAGGGAGAGAAGATCAACTTACTGTCTACGACAAAGTGAAACCCGGACTCCGACTGCACAAGAGAGCTGCACTTTATTAGACACACAACCACAGCAAGTATGTACAAAAGGAAGCAGGTTCAACTGCCAGTCTTCTCACAGGAAAAAAAAAAAGAAAAATCACATTTCTCACAGAATATCATGGCATCCGCACCGATAAATGAGAATGTCCAGTATCAGTAGGTATTTATATAGATCTAATTTTCTTTCTCGTATTGTTGATTATGTCACGCTACTCTACAAGTGGGAGATCGTAATTGGTGGGTTTTTCTGGTGAAGGTGCGTTGAAGCGTTCCTGGATCGTTCGGGATTGTTGGGAACACTCCTCACTCTTAGCCATCATCACCGTAGCAACACTGATCACAGTGAGACTGAACATGCCTGTGTCACAGAAAGATCCAAAGTAAAAAGGTCTGGTTCTCTACCGTTGTGAACCTTGAAAGTGGTACACCGCTTTTTCTATCTCGCTCTGTTTTTTAAGAAAACATGTAGACAACACTTTTCAACTGCACCGTGCGATTGCTTGACGATATTTCATGCATTGTTTTATAATATACCTTTGTAATCCATCATCTTTGAATGAATATAACATCATTTTGGACATAATATTTTGTTGAACTTTCTAGGAATTACTCAGTCTATTTACATATCATTTTGTTTTGTTTTCTTCTCGATGCCAAGATTTTGGAACATCCACACATTCATGTCAGAACCTCATACAGTTCTGTACACACCACAGACAGCAGGTCAAACAATAGACATATGTCTCTTTCATTTATTAAAAACAGAACCAAATACGTCTCAATAGACAAAGATTATGATGATGAAGAAACAGCTAATGTTCCATATCGATCCGCGTTACGGGCTCTTGGTTTGTCATTGAAACCTAAATGACGTATTCAATGCTGAGATCCTTCTCCGTTAATAACTTTGGGCCATGCTGATGTAATACCAGTAGAGGGGTTTCTAGTATGGGCTATTCATTTTAGCCAAGGGTGAAGAACACATCAGTCAGGTATAGGGAGCGCTATGTAATACAAAGACTAGGACAGAGAATAGAAGAGGACTAAGTAAACCAACAGAAGTTACAAAGAAAAGGCACGCCCCTAAGAACAGGTCTAGGAACAGCTCCTCTTACCTCAAAATGAATGTTAGCTAGTGGAGGCCTGGGAGCAGACATTGTACTGGACCAGCTCAGGGGCAACCTCTCCCTTAACATACCAGTAGCATGGGCCAGCAGGCCAACAAAAGAGGAAACTCACACAACTGTTAAAAATAGTGCTAATAAAAATATCCCAGAATTAAAAATGAGCTCCACTGTATATTACATACCTGTCCTGTCTTCTATACAGATAAATATTTTCAAATCAATATAAAAATGTTCTGCTTATGAATAAATAATTTGCTAATGTGAACTACATTATCTCTCTTGAAGAATTGAAAACTGTACAAAATGCCTACTCATATAAATCCCCAAAAGAGGATGATTTAAATTGTACATTATAATAATTTAATCCAGACCTATGTGTCACACTTTCTTCACAATTATATTAATATCATACACAAACATCTTAACGAATATATATTTATATATGTATAATTATTTTACTTTTCGTTTCAAGTTTGCATGAACTATCTCTCTGATTGCCAGGGGCTTTCACTACGAGTGCTTACACTCTCCTCTCCTCATCCCCATTACCAATAAACCCCTCCAAGATATTGAAATCTCCTGTCCAATAACACTAGTGCTATGATGACTCAAAAAAGCATTGTCACGCAGTCTTGGGGTTCTCGTCTTGGACTTTCCTGTGTAAAAGCAGCGAAGTGTGAATACCTCCCGCACTTCCTCCCCATCACCCTGCCAGACGCAAGAGCATCGCTGGGAGTTATGGATTTGAGTGTGGAGTTGAATGAGTAAGTGAATTTCTTTCATTTGGCTTTCACTTCATAAAACCCAGGGCTTGAGTCCTGCATTTCTACAGTGCAGCCAGCGTGAGGCTTAACTAACTCGCTGTGCCGTGAGCTTGCCGTTTCCCTCGCTGATAGAACAGAGGGTGTGCTTATTGCGATGCCACGGCCACATTCTGACACACTCTGGTGTGTGTGTGTGTGTGTGTGTGTGTGTGTGTGTGTGTGTGTGTGTGTGTGTGTGTGTGTGTGTGTGTGTGTGTGTGTGTGTGTGTGTGTGTGTGTGTGTGTGTGTGTGTGTGTGTGTGTGTGTGTGTGTGTCTATATGTATCCCTTTGTTCTGATCTTTACAACCATGTGTTGTCGGAGCCGCTGATGTGATTTGGGCCATCATACCAAGGTTCCTCGGCCTGAAAAACACAAATGTGCACATGATCTGTACTGCAATAAGCCTAGAAGAACAGTATTTTGGTGGGTTTCCAATGAAACCAAAGTTCCAGAGGGTTCCAGCAGATAGGTCCACTCTGTTCTCTCATGGGGAAATTGCAACATCGATCATTTTGTGCAATTATAACAGTACCATGGCAGTCAGACATACAGGTCCAGTGGGAACCTCTTCCAAGAAGGGTTTGATTCATAGACACATCTCCCCCAAAGGACAGCACAGATAGCAAGTTGCAAAAAATAATAGCCTTCTTAAATTCAAAAGGGTGTCAAACATTGATGTCCAGATAAACCTGTCTAACCAGCCCTTTTACACCTCATGAACCCACCTCATGAACCCAGTAGAGAAGAGTTAAAGCACTTTGTTATTACACTAGCCTTCAAACATGAAAACCACAACCAATCTCCCCACCTCAAGCTGTCTGCACTTGACACCGGCGTCTTTCACAAGCAATTGTTTTCATCTCAATGCCACAAAGAATCGAATTTCACGCACTTGTCTCCTGAACAGTTGAAGAATGAACGAGGACTACACACGGCCATAACCCCCTAGGTCGCCTTGGTGACGCATCACAGAAGAAAGAGAGCTTCAGAGTGTTTGCTGGCGTAAGATTAACAGCAGGGAAACCATCTTTGGTTTCTTTGATGAAAGTGTGTTTCTATCCTTATAACACTTCCAAGCTCTTAAGTCAGCTGCGAGGAATGGAGCCAGTGATCTGCTTACGCACTCGGGTTTAAGGGGAGAACACTCATATACCCTGGAGCTGCCTTCGTACATGAACCGAATTATTCTCCGTAACATATATCACAGAACAACAGCAGCCATTTCCAATGGCAACCTTACTACTGCAAAACCAACAGCTGTGGGCTAAGCCCGCATCTGTGTCGGGAGAGGTCCAGATAAACTCATTGTGGGTTTTGTCTCGAGCAAATGCTGAAAATACACACAGGCCAAAATGAAACTCATTGTGCAACATGTCTTGTAAATAATCAGCTAAACAATAATCAGCTGGTCCACAACTCTGGTCCTTTCAACAGTGGCCCTTGTTTCTCTCTCTCGAACATTCTGTTCCTTTTAACCATTCAAATCGATTACTACCTAGAGGACGGCATTATCAAACCAGTGTGGGTTAATTCATGACCAGTGGTTCCACAGTCATGAAATAGAGAAATGGGCAATCTAGTCAACAGTTCTGACTCAAAACAACTGGAGACTGTGCTTTTCAAAAGCAGTTTGGCGGATCTCCGTCTCACCGGCGTGTCGGAGACCGTGCGTGCATCTACTGCTGTATGCCGGTGCCTGGTCACGTGAGCGTGTGTTTAGTTCAGAGTGTAATCACTGCAGCAGGGAACTCCAGTCCAAGGCAAAACCCGTCCACTGTGGATACGTCCTGATTGTCGTGCAACATTCATGTCTACACATTCTACATTCTTTAACGATCAATTTCAATGTTTAAATACATTTTATTTTCCCCCCTTCTTCATTGCACCAGCTCAGTTGTTAAATAACTGATCTACTGTAACATCACATTACTGTTCCTATAATGTGCTGTTGTGGGCGATACAATTGTGCGCAGACTCTCAAACCAGAGGACCTCAACAAAAGCAGCTCCCTGGCCTTTTCTTCCATTGCCAAACTGCTGTGTTAATAGTGGGGCCATAGAGAACGAGGGTAAGAACGGAATCAGATGCCGGAGAGAAGCAGCCTTAAGCCACTCCAGGGATGTAGCATTAGATACACAGTGGAATGTACAGTCACATTGAATGGGAGCCGTTTCATTCATGTAAACTCTTTACAAAACAGGGAGAACTATTAGCACCAGTTTCGACTTCTACACAGGCGATGCAATAAGTCTGAAATAAAGAAACGAACAAACAGAAAACTGTCTCAGAATGGAAACCACCACCTTGGTTTAGCTTTGTTTTTCTCGACAGATTCACATTGTGCCAGGTGATGGAATAAGACTGCTATAGCTCTGAACACACACGGCTACTGTACTGTACTCGTTGATTATTGCAACTCTACTCTGTATAATATAAGTCACAGTCTAGATATCACATCTACTCCACTTAGGTTCCATCCAGTAAGATTTGGCAAATGGTGCGATGATAAACTGAGGGTTCATAAAGTACTGGCACTGTTTTTCTGTCCACCCAGACCAGACCAGACCAGACTAGGCCGGATAAGACCAGACTAGACAAGGCAGTGGGAGGGAGTGGAGGCCGAGGTCCATCTTTGAGCTCTCTCTCTGGGGGTCTGGGGAACTGTCAGTACTACTGAGTGGGAGAGCCAGAGAGGAACCACCATCAACTCTTGTACTGTATAATTATAGATATGTGAAGATTCTGGCTTCTGGACTGAGACCAAGGGCAGCAAAGTGACACTCAGAAAGTCAACTCTGGGGAACTCCCCACTAATATGTGTTGCTGCATGTGACTCTTGGAATTGAGGGCTAGGGTAGAGGGCGGGGCTAGTGTGTTTGTTTTCCTCTTCATTGCGCTCCTCCTCTTCCTCCTCCTCCTCCTCCTCCTCTCATCCATCCTCTTGTACTTCACTGTGAGTTGCTAGGGGAGACAGGTTTAGGCAGGGTCTTGCTGCCACGTTCCTTGTAGCTGTTGGAGCCGGAGTACTGCAGGCTGCGGCCGCTGGGCTTGAGCCCCATGGAGGAGAGGTTGAGGGAGGTCAGGGGGGTCGGGGAGGAGGGCGAGGAGGAGGGGGTGGAGGTGGTGGAGGTGGGGGAGGTGGAGGAGGAGGAAGAGGAGGTGGTGGTTGAGGTGGTGGTGGAGTTGGAGGAGCGGCCGTTGGGCAGGGGCAGGGAGGAGGCGCGCTGCTGCTCGCGGAGGAGGCGGTGTTGGCGGAAGGTGGAGGAGAGGAGCAGGGCCTCGGCGCTCAGGCTGGAGGCTGATAGGCTGGCGGCTGACAGGCTGGAGGCTGACAGGCTGGCCAGCAGGGCTTTGGCCTGGCTGGAGGAGACTGTCAGGGAAGACAGCGCCCCCTCCTGTGGATACTTCCTCAGACCCGGGGCGAACACAGTCGAGGCCGAACTGGAGGAGGACAGGCGGCCGGAGAAACTGGCAGCTTTGGTGCCTGACAGGAGGGGCTCAATACTGCTGCTGCTGTTCCCATGGGCCTATGGGTCAGACCCAGGGACAGACCAGGAAGAGGAGGAACAGGAGGAGGAACATGGAGAATTGGGAAAATTGGAAAGGTTTCAGGGGGAAAAAGAGAAATGAAAAAAGAGAGTACAGTCATATAGTTGGTAGTGGTCCCCGACAGCACCCTTCCATTCACACAGACATGCGCACACACAAACATACAGAACACACACACAAACACACCAAGGGGAGAGTGGTAGATATCTTGTGCATTGTGGGGTCAATGTAGGACATGAGAGGGTACAGGAGTCAGAGACTGCTAATACCCATTGTTAAGCCAACAGAGGGTAGGGGGGCTAAAGGGCATGGACTAGGAGTAGCAGGGGATGGGGTGGGGGTCAGATGCAGCTCTGTAGTCAGGTGGTTGGTGCTGAGGAGGAGTCTGGAGAGGACAGGCACGGGCTGGTCCCTCACTCACTGTGCAGGGTCAGAGGTCACAGAGGCGCAGGTGGAGGGGCGGGCCGGGTGGTACAGGATGGCCCAGGAGGATCACACAGGTGACAGGGTGGTGGGTGAGGTGGTGGTGGCACCCCAGGAACAGGTGGTGTTGAGAGGCACAGGCAGGGTGGGGTGAGGGACGAGGGGTGAGAGGTGGGGGGTGAGGGAGGAGGGGTGAGATGAGAACAAGAGACAAACACAGGAAATTCAGGTTAGTATCAGCTAATGTTGATGCCAAGAGCGCCAAATACACAGAATGAGACAATACATTCTTTTTTTTGTATTATGATACCAACAGTCTGAAGTGAAAATGTAACAGAAGTGTACAGGGGTTACACTGCTGTTGTCCGTTACGGTTTTGACCCTTTTTTTAATGGCCGTCCGAGTCATTAAAAATGCAAAACACATTAAATGAACAGCATCACGCATATTCCCCTTTGTGTGATGCTAGAGTACACCAGTAGATGGCGCTGTGTTGGCAGTGAGACATTGTGGTAACACTGTACACATTATACCGTATAGGGGGTGTATTCTCTGTAAATGCAGTCTGCCAGCATTCAGTCTCTCTCATAGAGGAAGGCTGGAGGAGAGTGTCAGTGCCAGGGCATGGGCAGGAGACAGGCAGTGCCAAACGCTAACAGAGCTATGCCAGAGCACGGGTGTGTGAGGGTCCCCTACTCTGTGATCAGTCCTACTTCGGTGCCACTGGCTGATGACACCTGTCTAGACATCTGTGCTTGTGGCTGGGGGATAAGAGGAAGAGTCTGATGTGACTATCCCAACTCTGTATCATCAGTCAGACAGACACTGGGAGAGAGAAATACCAGGTTTTATATCAAAGGCCATTGTTTATTTAGAGGTGACTTTGATTAAATCCAGGATTGCAAATCATTTGCTCTTGAATAACTCTTGTACATAAATATGTCAAAAGTTCTCTTCCACAAGGCAACCCACTATTTCTGAGAGGTTTCTACTCTGCCCTGCATGTTGATTGGTTGGAGGGTGTTAGTGTGGAGACAGAGGGGAGTTGGTCTGTGTGGTTGGTCGGACAGCAGGTGCGTGTTGTGTGGCCTGTGAGGCTTTAACCTGCTCTGTTGGCTGCTGCTGTCTGCCCCCAGAGAGAGGGACTGTTCCTTCTGCCTGAGGACACCCTCTCTCTCCTCTCTCTCAAGCCTGGCTACCGCAACATTTATTCCGCTCTGTTAGTGCGGTAAGATAGCCTACTCTCATCTCCAGAAGCTCAGAGCTGCCTGCCAAAAGACTGTGTCGTGGGACTGTCCCCCCCCACTAGCCTGCTTCACAGCCAGAAGTAATAAGAAGCGAAATGGGAAATGGAAATCGAGGATTGTGGTATGAAAAGGATTCACATTGTCATGGCCTCCTTGATCTGCGCCAAGGCCAACGAACCGAAATGGTGGCTTTGAACTGTCTGTTCTTATAACAGCTCAGTGATTTAAAAAATCCTCTCATGCCTGGATGGCTCTGACGTCTCCTGGTACTGTAGCAGTGCCTAATAACAAGCGGCACAACGGCACTGAGTATCATCTCACAATGCACTGTTCAGTCTCCCACACACACACACACACACACACACACAGTACAGACAGATAACACAAATATGAAAGCTTTCGCAACGCCGATAACGTCAATTCATAACACCACTGAGGATATAAGCAGAAAAGAGACAAACAGAGAAAGGATAGGAAGATTAAAGGAAAGCGTGATGACCAGAGAGAGAGAGGGTCAATGTAAGAGTTTGGGGTCAGGGGTCAGGGGATCTCTTTACCTTCAGCTGTGGCTCCAGTAGAAATGACACCCATGGTGGGCATGTCTGGGTGGGTGTGAGTCAAAACAACAGCATCAGTAGAGAGTGGGGCTACTAACTCACAACCCTATGGGGGTGGGGGAAACTAACTTACAACTCTATGGGGTGGGGCTACTAACTTATAACTCAATGGGAGTGGGGCTACTAACTTATAACTCTATGGGGGTGGGGCTACTAACTTACAACTCTATGGGGGTGGGGCTACTAACTTATAACTCAATGGGAGTGGGGCTACTAACATAACTCTATGGGGGTGAGGCTACTAACTTACAACTCTATGGGGGTGGGGAAAACTAACTTACAACTCTATGGGGGTGGGGCTACTAACTTACAACTCTATGGGAGTGGGGCTACTAATTTACAACTCTATGGGGGTGGGGCTACTAACTTACAACTCTATGGGAGTGGGGCTACTAACTTACAACTCTATGGGGGTGGGGCTACTAACTTACAACCCTATGGGGGAGGGGGAAAACTAACTTACAACTCTATAGGAGTGGGGCTACTAACTTACAACTCTATGGGAGTGGGGCTACTAACTTACAACTCTATGGGAGTGGGGCTACTAACTTACAACTCTATGGGAGTGGGGCTACTAACTTACAACTCTATGGGAGTGGGGCTTCTAACTTACAACTCTATAGGAGTGGGGCTACTAACTTACAACTCTATAGGAGTGGGGCTACTAATTTACAACTCTATGGGAGTGGGGCTACTAACTTACAACTCTATGGGGGTGGGGCTACTAACTTATAACTCAATGGGAGTGGGGCTACTAACTTACAACTCTATAGGAGTGGGGCTACTAACTTACAACTCTATGGGGGTGGGGCTACTAACTTATAACTCTATGAGAGTGGGGAAACTAACTTACAACTCTATGGGGGTGGGGCTACTAACTTACAACTCTATGGGGGTGGGGAAACTAACTTACAACTCTATAGGAGTGGGGCTACTAACTTACAACTCTATGGGGGTGAGGAAACTAACTTACAACTCTATGGGGGTGAGGAAACTAACTTACAACTCTATGGGGGTGGGCTACTAACTTATAACTCTATGAGAGTGGGGAAACTAACTAACAACTCTATGGGAGTGGGGCTACTAACTTACAACTCTATAGGAGTGGGGCTACTAACTTACAACTCTATGGGAGTGGGGCTACTAACTTATAACTCTATGGGGGTGGGGCTACTAACTTATAACTCTATGAGAGTGGGGAAACTAACTTACAACTCTATGGGGGTGGGGCTACTAACTTACAACTCTATGGGGGTGAGGAAACTAACTTACAACTCTATGGGAGTGGGGTTACTAACTTACAACTCTATAGGAGTGGGGCTACTAACTTACAACTCTATAGGAGTGGGGCTACTAACTTACAACTCAATGGGAGTGGGGAAACTAACTTACAACTCTATAGGAGTGGGGCTACTAACTTACAACTCTATAGGAGTGGGGCTACTAACTTACAACTCTATAGGAGTGGGGCTACTAACTTACAACTCAATGGGAGTGGGGAAACTAACTTACAACTCTATAGGAGTGGGGCTACTAACTTACAACTCTATAGGAGTGGGGCTACTAACTTACAACTCTATAGGAGTGGGGCTACTAACTTACAACTCTATAGGAGTGGGGCTACTAACTTACAACTCAATGGGAGTGGGGAAACTAACTTACAACTCTATAGGAGTGGGGCTACTAACTTACAACTCTATAGGAGTGGGGCTACTAACTTACAACTCTATAGGAGTGGGGCTCTAACTTACAACTCTATAGGAGTGGGGCTCCTAACTTACAACTCTATAGGAGTGGGGCTCCTAACTTACAACTCAATGGGAGTGGGGCTCTAACTTACAACTCTATAGGAGTGGGGCTACTAACTTACAACTCTATAGGAGTGGGCTACTAACTTACAACTCTATGGGAGTGGGGCTACTAACTTACAACTCTATAGGAGTGGGGCTACTAACTTACAACTCTATAGGAGTGGGGCTACTAACTTACAACTCAATGGGGGTGGGGCTACTAACTTACAACTCTATGGGAGTGGGGCTACTAACTTACAACTCTATGGGAGTGGGGCTACTAACTTACAACTCTATGGGAGTGGGGCTACTAACTTACAACTCAATGGGAGTTGGGAAACTAACTTACAACTCTATAGGAGTGGGGCTACTAACTTACAACTCTATAGGAGTGGGGCTACTAACTTACAACTCTATAGGAGTGGGGCTACTAACTTACAACTCTATAGGAGTGGGGCTCTAACTTACAACTCTATAGGAGTGGGGCTACTAACTTACAACTCTATGGGGGTGGGGCTACTAACTTACAACCCTATGGGGGTGGGGAAAACTAACTTACAACTCTATAGGAGTGGGGCTACTAACTTACAACTCTATGGGAGTGGGGCTACTAACTTACAACTCTATGGGAGTGGGGCTACTAACTTACAACTCTATGGGAGTGGGGCTACTAACTTACAACTCTATGGGAGTGGGGCTTCTAACTTACAACTCTATAGGAGTGGGGCTACTAACTTACAACTCTATAGGAGTGGGGCTACTAATTTACAACTCTATGGGAGTGGGGCTACTAACTTACAACTCTATGGGGGTGGGGCTACTAACTTATAACTCAATGGGAGTGGGGCTACTAACTTACAACTCTATAGGAGTGGGGCTACTAACTTACAACTCTATGGGGGTGGGGCTACTAACTTATAACTCTATGAGAGTGGGGAAACTAACTTACAACTCTATGGGGGTGGGGCTACTAACTTACAACTCTATGGGGGTGGGGAAACTAACTTACAACTCTATAGGAGTGGGGCTACTAACTTACAACTCTATGGGGGTGAGGAAACTAACTTACAACTCTATGGGGGTGAGGAAACTAACTTACAACTCTATGGGGGTGGGCTACTAACTTATAACTCTATGAGAGTGGGGAAACTAACTAACAACTCTATGGGAGTGGGGCTACTAACTTACAACTCTATAGGAGTGGGGCTACTAACTTACAACTCTATGGGAGTGGGGCTACTAACTTATAACTCTATGGGGGTGGGGCTACTAACTTATAACTCTATGAGAGTGGGGAAACTAACTTACAACTCTATGGGGGTGGGGCTACTAACTTACAACTCTATAGGAGTGGGGCTACTAACTTACAACTCTATAGGAGTTTGGCTACTAACTTACAGCTCAATGGGAGTGGGGAAACTAACTTACAACTCTATAGGAGTGGGGCTACTAACTTACAACTCTATAGGAGTGGGGCTACTAACTTACAACTCTATAGGAGTGGGGCTACTAACTTACAACTCAATGGGAGTGGGGAAACTAACTTACAACTCTATAGGAGTGGGGCTACTAACTTACAACTCTATAGGAGTGGGGCTACTAACTTACAACTCTATGGGAGTGGGGCTACTAACTTACAACTCTATGGGAGTGGGGCTACTAACTTACAACTCTATGGGAGTGGGGCTACTAACTTACAACTCTATGGGAGTGGGGCTTCTAACTTACAACTCTATAGGAGTGGGGCTACTAACTTACAACTCTATAGGAGTGGGGCTACTAATTTACAACTCTATGGGAGTGGGGCTACTAACTTACAACTCTATGGGGGTGGGGCTACTAACTTATAACTCAATGGGAGTGGGGCTACTAACTTACAACTCTATAGGAGTGGGGCTACTAACTTACAACTCTATGGGGGTGGGGCTACTAACTTATAACTCTATGAGAGTGGGGAAACTAACTTACAACTCTATGGGGGTGGGGCTACTAACTTACAACTCTATGGGGGTGAGGAAACTAACTTACAACTCTATGGGGGTGAGGAAACTAACTTACAACTCTATGGGGGTGGGCTACTAACTTATAACTCTATGAGAGTGGGGAAACTAACTAACAACTCTATGGGAGTGGGGCTACTAACTTACAACTCTATGGGAGTGGGGCTTCTAACTTACAACTCTATAGGAGTGGGGCTACTAACTTACAACTCTATAGGAGTGGGGCTACTAATTTACAACTCTATGGGAGTGGGGCTACTAACTTACAACTCTATGGGGGTGGGGCTACTAACTTATAACTCAATGGGAGTGGGGCTACTAACTTACAACTCTATAGGAGTGGGGCTACTAACTTACAACTCTATGGGGGTGGGGCTACTAACTTATAACTCTATGAGAGTGGGGAAACTAACTTACAACTCTATGGGGGTGGGGCTACTAACTTACAACTCTATGGGGGTGGGGAAACTAACTTACAACTCTATAGGAGTGGGGCTACTAACTTACAACTCTATGGGGGTGAGGAAACTAACTTACAACTCTATGGGGGTGAGGAAACTAACTTACAACTCTATGGGGGTGGGCTACTAACTTATAACTCTATGAGAGTGGGGAAACTAACTAACAACTCTATGGGAGTGGGGCTACTAACTTACAACTCTATAGGAGTGGGGCTACTAACTTACAACTCTATGGGAGTGGGGCTACTAACTTATAACTCTATGGGGGTGGGGCTACTAACTTATAACTCTATGAGAGTGGGGAAACTAACTTACAACTCTATGGGGGTGGGGCTACTAACTTACAACTCTATGGGGGTGAGGAAACTAACTTACAACTCTATGGGAGTGGGGTTACTAACTTACAACTCTATAGGAGTGGGGCTACTAACTTACAACTCTATAGGAGTGGGGCTACTAACTTACAACTCAATGGGAGTGGGGAAACTAACTTACAACTCTATAGGAGTGGGGCTACTAACTTACAACTCTATAGGAGTGGGGCTACTAACTTACAACTCTATAGGAGTGGGGCTACTAACTTACAACTCAATGGGAGTGGGGAAACTAACTTACAACTCTATAGGAGTGGGGCTACTAACTTACAACTCTATAGGAGTGGGGCTACTAACTTACAACTCTATAGGAGTGGGGCTACTAACTTACAACTCTATAGGAGTGGGGCTACTAACTTACAACTCAATGGGAGTGGGGAAACTAACTTACAACTCTATAGGAGTGGGGCTACTAACTTACAACTCTATAGGAGTGGGGCTACTAACTTACAACTCTATAGGAGTGGGGCTCCTAACTTACAACTCTATAGGAGTGGGGCTCCTAACTTACAACTCTATAGGAGTGGGGCTCTAACTTACAACTCAATGGGAGTGGGGAAACTAACTTACAACTCTATAGGAGTGGGGCTACTAACTTACAACTCTATAGGAGTGGGCTACTAACTTACAACTCTATGGGAGTGGGGCTACTAACTTACAACTCTATAGGAGTGGGGCTACTAACTTACAACTCTATAGGAGTGGGGCTACTAACTTACAACTCAATGGGGGTGGGGCTACTAACTTACAACTCTATGGGAGTGGGGCTACTAACTTACAACTCTATGGGAGTGGGGCTACTAACTTACAACTCTATGGGAGTGGGGAAACTAACTTACAACTCTATAGGAGTGGGGCTACTAACTTACAACTCTATGGGAGTGGGGCTACTAACTTACAACTCTATGGGAGTGGGGCTACTAACTTACAACTCTATGGGAGTGGGGCTACTAACTTACAACTCAATGGGAGTTGGGAAACTAACTTACAACTCTATAGGAGTGGGGCTACTAACTTACAACTCTATAGGAGTGGGGCTACTAACTTACAACTCTATAGGAGTGGGGCTACTAACTTACAACTCTATAGGAGTGGGGCTCTAACTTACAACTCTATAGGAGTGGGGCTACTAACTTACAACTCTATGGGGGTGGGGCTACTAACTTATAACTCTATGAGAGTGGGGAAACTAACTTACAACTCTATGGGGGTGGGGCTATTAACTTACAACTCTATGGGGGTGGGTCTACTAACTTACAACCCTATGGGGGTGGGGAAAACTAACTTACAACTCTATAGGAGTGGGGCTACTAACTTACAACTCTATGGGAGTGGGGCTACTAACTTACAACTCTATGGGAGTGGGGCTACTAACTTACAACTCTATGGGAGTGGGGCTTCTAACTTACAACTCTATAGGAGTGGGGCTACTAACTTACAACTCTATAGGAGTGGGGCTACTAATTTACAACTCTATGGGAGTGGGGCTACTAACTTACAACTCTATGGGGGTGGGGCTACTAACTTATAACTCAATGGGAGTGGGGCTACTAACTTACAACTCTATAGGAGTGGGGCTACTAACTTACAACTCTATGGGGGTGGGGCTACTAACTTATAACTCTATGAGAGTGGGGAAACTAACTTACAACTCTATGGGGGTGGGGCTACTAACTTACAACTCTATGGGGGTGGGGAAACTAACTTACAACTCTATAGGAGTGGGGCTACTAACTTACAACTCTATGGGGGTGAGGAAACTAACTTACAACTCTATGGGGGTGAGGAAACTAACTTACAACTCTATGGGGGTGGGCTACTAACTTACAACTCTATGGGAGTGGGGCTACTAACTTACAACTCTATGGGAGTGGGGCTACTAACTTACAACTCTATGGGAGTGGGGCTTCTAACTTACAACTCTATAGGAGTGGGGCTACTAACTTACAACTCTATAGGAGTGGGGCTACTAATTTACAACTCTATGGGAGTGGGGCTACTAACTTACAACTCTATGGGGGTGGGGCTACTAACTTATAACTCAATGGGAGTGGGGCTACTAACTTACAACTCTATAGGAGTGGGGCTACTAACTTACAACTCTATGGGGGTGGGGCTACTAACTTATAACTCTATGAGAGTGGGGAAACTAACTTACAACTCTATGGGGGTGGGGCTACTAACTTACAACTCTATGGGGGTGGGGAAACTAACTTACAACTCTATAGGAGTGGGGCTACTAACTTACAACTCTATGGGGGTGAGGAAACTAACTTACAACTCTATGGGGGTGAGGAAACTAACTTACAACTCTATGGGGGTGGGCTACTAACTTATAACTCTATGAGAGTGGGGAAACTAACTAACAACTCTATGGGAGTGGGGCTACTAACTTACAACTCTATAGGAGTGGGGCTACTAACTTACAACTCTATGGGAGTGGGGCTACTAACTTATAACTCTATGGGGGTGGGGCTACTAACTTATAACTCTATGAGAGTGGGGAAACTAACTTACAACTCTATGGGGGTGGGGCTACTAACTTACAACTCTATAGGAGTGGGGCTACTAACTTACAACTCTATAGGAGTGGGGCTACTAACTTACAGCTCAATGGGAGTGGGGAAACTAACTTACAACTCTATAGGAGTGGGGCTACTAACTTACAACTCTATAGGAGTGGGGCTACTAACTTACAACTCTATAGGAGTGGGGCTACTAACTTACAACTCAATGGGAGTGGGGAAACTAACTTACAACTCTATAGGAGTGGGGCTACTAACTTACAACTCTATAGGAGTGGGGCTACTAACTTACAACTCTATGGGAGTGGGGCTACTAACTTACAACTCTATGGGAGTGGGGCTACTAACTTACAACTCTATGGGAGTGGGGCTACTAACTTACAACTCTATGGGAGTGGGGCTTCTAACTTACAACTCTATAGGAGTGGGGCTACTAACTTACAACTCTATAGGAGTGGGGCTACTAATTTACAACTCTATGGGAGTGGGGCTACTAACTTACAACTCTATGGGGTGGGGCTACTAACTTATAACTCAATGGGAGTGGGGCTACTAACTTACAACTCTATAGGAGTGGGGCTACTAACTTACAACTCTATGGGGTGGGGCTACTAACTTATAACTCTATGAGAGTGGGGAAACTAACTTACAACTCTATGGGGGTGGGGCTACTAACTTACAACTCTATGGGGGTGAGGAAACTAACTTACAACTCTATGGGGGTGAGGAAACTAACTTACAACTCTATGGGGGTGGGCTACTAACTTATAACTCTATGAGAGTGGGGAAACTAACTAACAACTCTATGGGAGTGGGGCTACTAACTTACAACTCTATGGGAGTGGGGCTTCTAACTTACAACTCTATAGGAGTGGGGCTACTAACTTACAACTCTATAGGAGTGGGGCTACTAATTTACAACTCTATGGGAGTGGGGCTACTAACTTACAACTCTATGGGGGTGGGGCTACTAACTTATAACTCAATGGGAGTGGGGCTACTAACTTACAACTCTATAGGAGTGGGGCTACTAACTTACAACTCTATGGGGGTGGGGCTACTAACTTATAACTCTATGAGAGTGGGGAAACTAACTTACAACTCTATGGGGGTGGGGCTACTAACTTACAACTCTATGGGGGTGGGGAAACTAACTTCAACTCTATAGGAGTGGGGCTACTAACTTACAACTCTATGGGGGTGAGGAAACTAACTTACAACTCTATGGGGGTGAGGAAACTAACTTACAACTCTATGGGGGTGGGCTACTAACTTATAACTCTATGAGAGTGGGGAAACTAACTAACAACTCTATGGGAGTGGGGCTACTAACTTACAACTCTATAGGAGTGGGGCTACTAACTTACAACTCTATGGGAGTGGGGCTACTAACTTATAACTCTATGGGGGTGGGGCTACTAACTTATAACTCTATGAGAGTGGGGAAACTAACTTACAACTCTATGGGGGTGGGGCTACTAACTTACAACTCTATGGGGGTGAGGAAACTAACTTACAACTCTATGGGAGTGGGGTTACTAACTTACAACTCTATAGGAGTGGGGCTACTAACTTACAACTCTATAGGAGTGGGGCTACTAACTTACAACTCAATGGGAGTGGGGAAACTAACTTACAACTCTATAGGAGTGGGGCTACTAACTTACAACTCTATAGGAGTGGGGCTACTAACTTACAACTCTATAGGAGTGGGGCTACTAACTTACAACTCAATGGGAGTGGGGAAACTAACTTACAACTCTATAGGAGTGGGGCTACTAACTTACAACTCTATAGGAGTGGGGCTACTAACTTACAACTCTATAGGAGTGGGGCTACTAACTTACAACTCTATAGGAGTGGGGCTACTAACTTACAACTCAATGGGAGTGGGGAAACTAACTTACAACTCTATAGGAGTGGGGCTACTAACTTACAACTCTATAGGAGTGGGGCTACTAACTTACAACTCTATAGGAGTGGGGCTCTAACTTACAACTCTATAGGAGTGGGGCTCTAACTTACAACTCTATAGGAGTGGGGCTCTAACTTACAACTCAATGGGAGTGGGGAAACTAACTTACAACTCTATAGGAGTGGGGCTACTAACTTACAACTCTATAGGAGTGGGCTACTAACTTACAACTCTATGGGAGTGGGGCTACTAACTTACAACTCTATAGGAGTGGGGCTACTAACTTACAACTCTATAGGAGTGGGGCTACTAACTTACAACTCAATGGGGGTGGGGCTACTAACTTACAACTCTATGGGAGTGGGGCTACTAACTTACAACTCTATGGGAGTGGGGCTACTAACTTACAACTCTATGGGAGTGGGGAAACTAACTTACAACTCTATAGGAGTGGGGCTACTAACTTACAACTCTATGGGAGTGGGGCTACTAACTTACAACTCTATGGGAGTGGGGCTACTAACTTACAACTCTATGGGAGTGGGGCTACTAACTTACAACTCAATGGGAGTTGGGAAACTAACTTACAACTCTATAGGAGTGGGGCTACTAACTTACAACTCTATAGGAGTGGGGCTACTAACTTACAACTCTATAGGAGTGGGGCTACTAACTTACAACTCTATAGGAGTGGGGCTCTAACTTACAACTCTATAGGAGTGGGGCTACTAACTTACAACTCTATGGGGGTGGGGCTACTAACTTATAACTCTATGAGAGTGGGGAAACTAACTTACAACTCTATGGGGGTGGGGCTACTAACTTACAACTCTATGGGGTGGGTCTACTAACTTACAACCCTATGGGGGTGGGGAAAACTAACTTACAACTCTATAGGAGTGGGGCTACTAACTTACAACTCTATGGGAGTGGGGCTACTAACTTACAACTCTATGGGAGTGGGGCTACTAACTTACAACTCTATGGGAGTGGGGCTACTAACTTACAACTCTATGGGAGTGGGGCTTCTAACTTACAACTCTATAGGAGTGGGGCTACTAACTTACAACTCTATAGGAGTGGGGCTACTAATTTACAACTCTATGGGAGTGGGGCTACTAACTTACAACTCTATGGGGGTGGGGCTACTAACTTATAACTCAATGGGAGTGGGGCTACTAACTTACAACTCTATAGGAGTGGGGCTACTAACTTACAACTCTATGGGGGTGGGGCTACTAACTTATAACTCTATGAGAGTGGGGAAACTAACTTACAACTCTATGGGGGTGGGGCTACTAACTTACAACTCTATGGGGGTGGGGAAACTAACTTACAACTCTATAGGAGTGGGGCTACTAACTTACAACTCTATGGGGGTGAGGAAACTAACTTACAACTCTATGGGGGTGAGGAAACTAACTTACAACTCTATGGGGGTGGGCTACTAACTTATAACTCTATGAGAGTGGGGAAACTAACTAACAACTCTATGGGAGTGGGGCTACTAACTTACAACTCTATAGGAGTGGGGCTACTAACTTACAACTCTATGGGAGTGGGGCTACTAACTTATAACTCTATGGGGGTGGGGCTACTAACTTATAACTCTATGAGAGTGGGGAAACTAACTTACAACTCTATGGGGGTGGGGCTACTAACTTACAACTCTATAGGAGTGGGGCTAAACTTACAACTCTATAGGAGTGGGGCTAAACTACAGCTCAATGGGAGTGGGGAAACTAACACAACTCTATAGGAGTGGGGCTACTAACTTACAACTCTATAGGAGTGGGGCTACTAACTTACAACTCTATAGGAGTGGGGCTACTAACTTACAACTCAATGGGAGTGGGGAAACTAACTTACAACTCTATAGGAGTGGGGCTACTAACTTACAACTCTATAGGAGTGGGGCTACTAACTTACAACTCTATGGGAGTGGGGCTACTAACTTACAACTCTATGGGAGTGGGGCTACTAACTTACAACTCTATGGGAGTGGGGCTACTAACTTACAACTCTATGGGAGTGGGGCTTCTAACTTACAACTCTATAGGAGTGGGGCTACTAACTTACAACTCTATAGGAGTGGGGCTACTAACTTACAACTCTATGGGAGTGGGGCTACTAACTTACAACTCTATGGGGGTGGGGCTACTAACTTATAACTCTAATGGGAGTGGGGCTACTAACTTACAACTCTATAGGAGTGGGGCTACTAACTTACAACTCTATGGGGGTGGGGCTACTAACTAACTTACAACTCAACTCTATGGGGTGGGGCTACTAACTTACAACTCTATGGGGGTGACTAACTTACAACTCTATGGGGGTGGGGAAACTAACTTACAACTCTATGGGGGTGGGCTACTAACTTATAACTCTATGAGAGTGGGGCTAACTAACAACTCTAACTACAACTCTATGGGAGTGGGGCTACTAACTTACAACTCTATAACTCTACTAACTTACAACTCTATAGGAGTGGGGCTACTAACTTACAACTCTATGGGAGTGGGGCTACTAACTTACAACTCTATGGGGGTGGGGCTACTAACTTACAACTCTATGGGAGTGGGGCTACTAACTTACAACTCTATAGGAGTGGGGCTACTAACTACAACTCTAACTTACAACTCTATGGGAGTGGGGAAACTAACTTACAACTCTATGGGGGTGGGGAACTCTCTATAGGAGTGGGGCTACTAACTTACAACTCTATGGGTGAGGAAACTAACTTACAACTCTATGGGGGTGAGGAAACTAACTTACAACTCTATGGGGTGGGCTACTAACTTATAACTCTATGAGAGTGGGGAAACTAACTAACAACTCTATGGGAGTGGGGCTACTAACTTACAACTCTATAGGAGTGGGGCTACTAACTTACAACTCTATGGGAGTGGGGCTACTAACTTATAACTCTATGGGGGTGGGGCTACTAACTTATAACTCTATGAGAGTGGGGAAACTAACTTACAACTCTATGGGGGTGGGG
Source organism: Oncorhynchus tshawytscha (assembly GCF_018296145.1). Classification (NCBI taxonomy): domain Eukaryota; kingdom Metazoa; phylum Chordata; class Actinopteri; order Salmoniformes; family Salmonidae; genus Oncorhynchus; species Oncorhynchus tshawytscha. Next base: position 74,368,742 of record NC_056437.1, read on the forward strand.
CTACTAACTTACAACTCTATAGGAGTGGGGCTACTAACTTACAACTCTATAGGAGTGGGGCTACTAACTTACAACTCAATGGGAGTGGGGCTAACTAACTTACAACTCTATGGGGTGGGGCTACTAACTTACAACTCTATAGGAGTGGGGCTACTAACTTACAACTCTATAGGAGTGGGGCTACTAACTTACAACTCAATGGGAGTGGGGAAACTAACTTACAACTCTATAGGAGTGGGGCTACTAACTTACAACTCTATAGGAGTGGGGCTACTAACTTACAACTCTATGGGAGTGGGGCTACTAACTTACAACTCTATGGGAGTGGGGCTACTAACTTACAACTCTATGGGAGTGGGGCTACTAACTTACAACTCTATGGGAGTGGGGCTTCTAACTTACAACTCTATAGGGTGGGGCTACTAACTTACAACTCTATAGGAGTGGGGCTACTAACTTACAACTCTATGGGAGTGGGGCTACTAACTTACAACTCTACAACTCTCATGGGAGTGGGGCTACTAACTTACAACTCTATGGGAGTGGGGCTACTAACTTACAACTCTATGGGGGTGGGGCTACTAACTTATAACTCTATGAGGTGGGGAAACTAACTACAACTCTATACAACTCAACTCTATGGGGGTGAGGAAACTAACTTACAACTCTATGGGGGTGAGGAAACTAACTTACAACTCTATGGGGGTGGGCTACTAACTTATAACTCTATGAGAGTGGGGAAACTAACTAACAACTCTATGGGAGTGGGGCTACTAACTTACAACTCTATAGGAGTGGGGCTACTAACTTACAACTCTATGGGAGTGGGGCTACTAACTTATAACTCTATGGGGGTGGGGCTACTAACTTATAACTCTATGAGAGTGGGGAAACTAACTTACAACTCTATGGGGGTGGGGCTACTAACTTACAACTCTATGGGGGTGAGGAAACTAACTTACAACTCTATGGGAGTGGGGCTACTAACTTACAACTCTATAGGAGTGGGGCTACTAACTTACAACTCTATAGGAGTGGGGCTACTAACTTACAACTCAATGGGAGTGGGGAAACTAACTTACAACTCTATAGGAGTGGGGCTACTAACTTACAACTCTATAGGAGTGGGGCTACTAACTTACAACTCTATAGGAGTGGGGCTACTAATTACAACTCAATGGGAGTGGAAATAACTTACAACTCAATGGGAGTGGGGAAACTAACTTACAACTCTATAGGAGTGGGGCTACTAACTTACAACTCTATAGGAGTGGGGCTACTAACTTACAACTCTATAGGAGTGGGGCTACTAACTTACAACTCTATAGGAGTGGGGCTACTAACTTACAACTCAATGGGAGTGGGGAAACTAACTTACAACTCTATAGGAGTGGGGCTACTAACTTACAACTCTATAGGAGTGGGGCTACTAACTTACAACTCTATAGGAGTGGGGCTCCTAACTTACAACTCTATAGGGTGGGGCTCCTAACTTACAACTCTATAGGAGTGGGGCTCTAACTTACAACTCAATGGGAGTGGGGAAACTAACTTACAACTCTATAGGAGTGGGGCTACTAACTTACAACTCTATAGGAGTGGGCTACTAACTTACAACTCTATGGGGAGTGGGGCTACTAACTTACAACTCTATAGGAGTGGGGCTACTAACTTACAACTCTATAGGAGTGGGGCTACTAACTTACAACTCAATGGGGGTGGGGCTACTAACTTACAACTCTATGGGAGTGGGGCTACTAACTTACAACTCTATGGGAGTGGGGCTACTAACTTACAACTCTATGGGAGTGGGGAAACTAACTTACAACTCTATAGGAGTGGGGCTACTAACTTACAACTCTATGGGAGTGGGGCTACTAACTTACAACTCTATGGGAGTGGGGCTACTAACTTACAACTCTATGGGAGTGGGGCTACTAACTTACAACTCAATGGGAGTTGGGAAACTAACTTACAACTCTATAGGAGTGGGGCTACTAACTTACAACTCTATAGGAGTGGGGCTACTAACTTACAACTCTATAGGAGTGGGGCTACTAACTTACAACTCTATAGGAGTGGGGCTCTAACTTACAACTCTATAGGAGTGGGGCTACTAACTTACAACTCTATGGGGGTGGGGCTACTAACTTATAACTCTATGAGAGTGGGGAAACTAACTTACAACTCTATGGGGGTGGGGCTACTAACTTACAACTCTATGGGGGTGGGTCTACTAACTTACAACCCTATGGGGGTGGGGAAAACTAACTTACAACTCTATAGGAGTGGGGCTACTAACTTACAACTCTATGGGAGTGGGGCTACTAACTTACAACTCTATGGGAGTGGGGCTACTAACTTACAACTCTATGGGAGTGGGGCTACTAACTTACAACTCTATGGGAGTGGGGCTTCTAACTTACAACTCTATAGGAGTGGGGCTACTAACTTACAACTCTATAGGAGTGGGGCTACTAATTTACAACTCTATGGGAGTGGGGCTACTAACTTACAACTCTATGGGGGTGGGGCTACTAACTTATAACTCAATGGGAGTGGGGCTACTAACTTACAACTCTATAGGAGTGGGGCTACTAACTTACAACTCTATGGGGGTGGGGCTACTAACTTATAACTCTATGAGAGTGGGGAAACTAACTTACAACTCTATGGGGGTGGGGCTACTAACTTACAACTCTATGGGGGTGGGGAAACTAACTTACAACTCTATAGGAGTGGGGCTACTAACTTACAACTCTATGGGGGTGAGGAAACTAACTTACAACTCTATGGGGGTGAGAAACTAACTTACAACTCTATGGGGTGGGCTACTAACTTATAACTCTATGAGAGTGGGGAAACTAACTAACAACTCTATGGGAGTGGGGCTACTAACTTACAACTCTATAGGAGTGGGGCTACTAACTTACAACTCTATGGGAGTGGGGCTACTAACTTATAACTCTATGGGGGTGGGGCTACTAACTTATAACTCTATGAGAGTGGGGAAACTAACTTACAACTCTATGGGGGTGGGGCTACTAACTTACAACTCTATAGGAGTGGGGCTACTAACTTACAACTCTATAGGAGTGGGGCTACTAACTTACAACTCAATGGGAGTGGGGCTAACTTACAACTCTATAGGAGTGGGGCTACTAACTTACAACTCTATAGGAGTGGGGCTACTAACTTACAACTCTATAGGAGTGGGGCTACTAACTTACAACTCAATGGGGGCTACTAACTTACAACTCTATAGGAGTGGGGCTACTAACTTACAACTCTATAGGAGTGGGGCTACTAACTTACAACTCTATAGGAGTGGGGCTACTAACTTACAACTCTATGGGAGTGGGGCTACTAACTTACAACTCAATGGGAGTGGGGACTAACTTACAAATCTATAGGGTGGGGCTACTAACTTACAACTCTATAGGAGTGGGGCTACTAACTTACAACTCTATGGGAGTGGGGCTACTAACTTACAACTCTATAGGAGTGGGGCTCTAACTTACAACTCTATGGGGTGGGGCTACTAACTTACAACTCTATGGGAGTGGGGCTACTAACTTACAACTCTATGGGGTGGGGCTACTAACTTACAACTCTATGGGAGTGGGGCTACTAACTTACAACTCTATGGGGGTGGGGCTACTAACTTACAACCCTATGGGGGTGGGGAAAACTAACTTACAACTCTATAGGAGTGGGGCTACTAACTTACAACTCTATGGGAGTGGGGCTACTAACTTACAACTCTATGGGAGTGGGGCTACTAACTTACAACTCTATGGGAGTGGGGCTAAACTTACAACTCTATGGGAGTGGGGCTACTAACTTACAACTCTATAGGAGTGGGGCTACTAATTTACAACTCTATGGGAGTGGGGCTACTAACTTACAACTCTATGGGGGTGGGGCTACTAACTTATAACTCAATGGGAGTGGGGCTACTAACTTACAACTCTATAGGAGTGGGGCTACTAACTTACAACTCTATGGGGGTGGGGCTACTAACTTATAACTCTATGGAGTGGGGCTACTAACTTACAACTCTATGGGGTGGGGCTACTAACTTACAACTCTATGGGGGTGGGGAAACTAACTCAACTCTATAGGAGTGGGGCTACTAACTTACAACTCTATGGGGGTGAGGAAACTAACTTACAACTCTATGGGGGTGGGGCTAACTTACAACTCTATGGGGGTGGGCTACTAACTTATAACTCTATGAGAGTGGGGAAACTAACTAACAACTCTATGGGAGTGGGGCTACTAACTTACAACTCTATAGGAGTGGGGCTAAACTCAACTCTATGGGAGTGGGGCTACTAACTTATAACTCTATGGGGGTGGGGCTACTAACTCTAACTCTATGAGAGTGGGGAAACTAACTTACAACTCTATGGGGGTGGGGCTACTAACTTACAACTCTATGGGGGGGGGAAACTAACTTACAACTCTATGGGAGTGGGGCTACTAACTTACAACTCTATAGGAGTGGGGCTACTAACTTACAACTCTATAGGAGTGGGGCTACTAACTTACAACTCAATGGGAGTGGGGCTAACTTACAACTCTATAGGAGTGGGGCTACTAACTTACAACTCTATAGGAGTGGGGCTACTAACTTACAACTCTATAGGAGTGGGGCTACTAACTTACAACTCAATGGGAGTGGGGAAACTAACTTACAACTCTATAGGAGTGGGGCTACTAACTTACAACTCTATAGGAGTGGGGCTACTAACTTACAACTCTATAGGAGTGGGGCTACTAACTTACAACTCTATAGGAGTGGGGCTACTAACTTACAACTCAATGGGAGTGGGGCTAACTTACAAACTATACAACTCTATAGGAGTGGGGCTACTAACTTACAACTCTATGGGAGTGGGGCTCTAACTCACAACTCTATGGAGTGGGGCTACTAACTTACAACTCTATGGGGGTGGGGCTACTAACTTACAACTCTATGGGAGTGGGGCTACTAACTTACAACTCTATGGGGGTGGGGCTACTAACTTACAACTCTATGGGAGTGGGGCTACTAACTTACAACTCTATGGGGGTGGGGCTACTAACTTACAACCCTATGGGGGTGGGGAAAACTAACTTACAACTCTATAGGAGTGGGGCTACTAACTTACAACTCTATGGGAGTGGGGCTACTAACTTACAACTCTATGGGAGTGGGGCTACTAACTTACAACTCTATGGGAGTGGGGCTACTAACTTACAACTCTATGGGAGTGGGGCTTCTAACTTACAACTCTATAGGAGTGGGGCTACTAATTTACAACTCTATGGGAGTGGGGCTACTAACTTACAACTCTATGGGGGTGGGGCTACTAACTTATAACTCAATGGGAGTGGGGCTACTAACTTACAACTCTATAGGAGTGGGGCTACTAACTTACAACTCTATGGGGGTGGGGCTACTAACTTATAACTCTATGAGAGTGGGGAAACTAACTTACAACTCTATGGGGGTGGGGCTACTAACTTACAACTCTATGGGGGTGGGGAAACTAACTTACAACTCTATAGGAGTGGGGCTACTAACTTACAACTCTATGGGGGTGAGGAAACTAACTTACAACTCTATGGGGGTGAGGAAACTAACTTACAACTCTATGGGGGTGGGCTACTAACTTATAACTCTATGAGAGTGGGGAAACTAACTAACAACTCTATGGGAGTGGGGCTACTAACTTACAACTCTATAGGAGTGGGGCTACTAACTTACAACTCTATGGGAGTGGGGCTACTAACTTATAACTCTATGGGGGTGGGGCTACTAACTTATAACTCTATGAGAGTGGGGAAACTAACTTACAACTCTATGGGGGTGGGGCTACTAACTTACAACTCTATGGGGGTGAGGAAACTAACTTACAACTCTATGGGAGTGGGGCTACTAACTTACAACTCTATAGGAGTGGGGCTACTAACTTACAACTCTATAGGAGTGGGGCTACTAACTTACAACTCAATGGGAGTGGGGAAACTAACTTACAACTCTATAGGAGTGGGGCTACTAACTTACAACTCTATAGGAGTGGGGCTACTAACTTACAACTCTATAGGAGTGGGGCTACTAACTTACAACTCAATGGGAGTGGGGAAACTAACTTACAACTCTATAGGAGTGGGGCTACTAACTTACAACTCTATAGGAGTGGGGCTACTAACTTACAACTCTATAGGAGTGGGGCTACTAACTTACAACTCTATAGGAGTGGGGCTACTAACTTACAACTCAATGGGAGTGGGGAAACTAACTTACAACTCTATAGGAGTGGGGCTACTAACTTACAACTCTATAGGAGTGGGGCTACTAACTTACAACTCTATAGGAGTGGGGCTCCTAACTTACAACTCTATAGGAGTGGGGCTCTAACTTACAACTCTATAGGAGTGGGGCTCCTAACTTACAACTCAATGGGAGTGGGGAAACTAACTTACAACTCTATAGGAGTGGGGCTACTAACTTACAACTCTATAGGAGTGGGCTACTAACTTACAACTCTATGGGAGTGGGGCTACTAACTTACAACTCTATAGGAGTGGGGCTACTAACTTACAACTCTATAGGAGTGGGGCTACTAACTTACAACTCAATGGGGGTGGGGCTACTAACTTACAACTCTATGGGAGTGGGGCTACTAACTTACAACTCTATGGGAGTGGGGCTACTAACTTACAACTCTATGGGAGTGGGGAAACTAACTTACAACTCTATAGGAGTGGGGCTACTAACTTACAACTCTATGGGAGTGGGGCTACTAACTTACAACTCTATGGGAGTGGGGCTACAAACTTACAACTCTATGGGAGTGGGGCTACTAACTTACAACTCAATGGGAGTTGGGAAACTAACTTACAACTCTATAGGAGTGGGGCTACTAACTTACAACTCTATAGGAGTGGGGCTACTAACTTACAACTCTATAGGAGTGGGGCTACTAACTTACAACTCTATAGGAGTGGGGCTCCTAACTTACAACTCTATAGGAGTGGGGCTACTAACTTACAACTCTATGGGGGTGGGGCTACTAACTTATAACTCTATGAGAGTGGGGAAACTAACTTACAACTCTATGGGGGTGGGGCTACTAACTTACAACTCTATGGGGGTGGGGCTACTAACTTACAACCCTATGGGGGTGGGGAAAACTAACTTACAACTCTATAGGAGTGGGGCTACTAACTTACAACTCTATGGGAGTGGGGCTACTAACTTACAACTCTATGGGAGTGGGGCTACTAACTTACAACTCTATGGGAGTGGGGCTACTAACTTACAACTCTATGGGAGTGGGGCTTCTAACTTACAACTCTATAGGAGTGGGGCTACTAACTTACAACTCTATAGGAGTGGGGCTACTAATTTACAACTCTATGGGAGTGGGGCTACTAACTTACAACTCTATGGGGGTGGGGCTACTAACTTATAACTCAATGGGAGTGGGGCTACTAACTTACAACTCTATAGGAGTGGGGCTACTAACTTACAACTCTATGGGGGTGGGGCTACTAACTTATAACTCTATGAGAGTGGGGAAACTAACTTACAACTCTATGGGGGTGGGGCTACTAACTTACAACTCTATGGGGGTGGGGAAACTAACTTACAACTCTATAGGAGTGGGGCTACTAACTTACAACTCTATGGGGGTGAGGAAACTAACTTACAACTCTATGGGGGTGAGGAAACTAACTTACAACTCTATGGGGGTGGGCTACTAACTTATAACTCTATGAGAGTGGGGAAACTAACTAACAACTCTATGGGAGTGGGGCTACTAACTTACAACTCTATAGGAGTGGGGCTACTAACTTACAACTCTATGGGAGTGGGGCTACTAACTTATAACTCTATGGGGGTGGGGCTACTAACTTATAACTCTATGAGAGTGGGGAAACTAACTTACAACTCTATGGGGGTGGGGCTACTAACTTACAACTCTATAGGAGTGGGGCTACTAACTTACAACTCTATGGGAGTGGGGCTTCTAACTTACAACTCTATAGGAGTGGGGCTACTAACTTACAACTCTATAGGAGTGGGGCTACTAATTTACAACTCTATGGGAGTGGGGCTACTAACTTACAACTCTATGGGGGTGGGGCTACTAACTTATAACTCAATGGGAGTGGGGCTACTAACTTACAACTCTATAGGAGTGGGGCTACTAACTTACAACTCTATGGGGGTGGGGCTACTAACTTATAACTCTATGAGAGTGGGGAAACTAACTTACAACTCTATGGGGGTGGGGCTACTAACTTATAACTCTATGGGGGTGGGGAAACTAACTTACAACTCTATAGGAGTGGGGCTACTAACTTACAACTCTATGGGGGTGAGGAAACTAACTTACAACTCTATGGGGGTGAGGAAACTAACTTACAACTCTATGGGGGTGGGCTACTAACTTATAACTCTATGAGAGTGGGGAAACTAACTAACAACTCTATGGGAGTGGGGCTACTAACTTACAACTCTATAGGAGTGGGGCTACTAACTTACAACTCTATGGGAGTGGGGCTACTAACTTATAACTCTATGGGGGTGGGGCTACTAACTTATAACTCTATGAGAGTGGGGAAACTAACTTACAACTCTATGGGGGTGGGGCTACTAACTTACAACTCTATGGGGGTGAGGAAACTAACTTACAACTCTATGGGAGTGGGGCTACTAACTTACAACTCTATGGGGGTGGGCTACTAACTTATAACTCTATGAGAGTGGGGAAACTAACTAACAACTCTATGGGAGTGGGGCTACTAACTTACAACTCTATAGGAGTGGGGCTACTAACTTACAACTCTATGGGAGTGGGGCTACTAACTTATAACTCTATGGGGGTGGGGCTACTAACTTATAACTCTATGAGAGTGGGGAAACTAACTTACAACTCTATGGGGGTGGGGCTACTAACTTACAACTCTATAGGAGTGGGGCTACTAACTTACAACTCTATGGGAGTGGGGCTTCTAACTTACAACTCTATAGGAGTGGGGCTACTAACTTACAACTCTATAGGAGTGGGGCTACTAATTTACAACTCTATGGGAGTGGGGCTACTAACTTACAACTCTATGGGGGTGGGGCTACTAACTTATAACTCAATGGGAGTGGGGCTACTAACTTACAACTCTATGGGGGGCTGAGGAAACTAACTTACAACTCTATGGGGGTGAGGAAACTAACTTACAACTCTATGGGGGTGGGCTACTAACTTATAACTCTAAGAGTGGGGAAACTAACTAACAACTCTATGGGAGTGGGGCTACTAACTTACAACTCTATAGGAGTGGGGCTACTAACTTACAACTCTATGGGAGTGGGGCTACTAACTTATAACTCTATGGGGGTGGGGCTACTAACTTATAACTCTATGAGAGTGGGGAAACTAACTTACAACTCTATGGGGTGGGGCTACTAACTTACAACTCTATGGGGGTGAGGAAACTAACTTACAACTCTATGGGAGTGGGGCTACTAACTTACAACTCTATAGGAGTGGGGCTACTAACTTACAACTCTATAGGAGTGGGGCTACTAACTTACAACTCAATGGGATGGGGAAACTAACTTACAACTCTATAGGGGGGGCTACTAATTTACAACTCTATGGGAGTGGGGCTACTAACTTACAACTCTATGGGGGTGGGGCTACTAACTTATAACTCAATGGGAGTGGGGCTACTAACTTACAACTCTATAGGAGTGGGGCTACTAACTTACAACTCTATGGGGGTGGGGCTACTAACTTATAACTCTATGAGAGTGGGGAAACTAACTTACAACTCTATGGGGGTGGGGCTACTAACTTATAACTCTATGGGGGTGGGGAAACTAACTTACAACTCTATGGGGTGGGGCTACTAACTTACAACTCTATGGGGGTGAGGAAACTAACTTACAACTCTATGGGGGTGAGGGCTACTAACTTACAACTCTATGGGGTGGGCTACTAACTTATAACTCTATGAGAGTGGGGAAACTAACTAACAACTCTATGGGAGTGGGGCTACTAACTTACAACTCTATAGGAGTGGGGCTACTAACTTACAACTCTATGGGAGTGGGGCTACTAACTTATAACTCTATGGGGGTGGGGCTACTAACTTATAACTCTATGGGGGGAAACTAACTTACAACTCTATGGGGGTGGGGCTACTAACTTACAACTCTATGAGAGTGGGGAAACTAACTTACAACTCTATGGGGGTGGGGCTACTAACTTACAACTCTATAGGAGTGGGGCTACTAACTTACAACTCTATGGGAGTGGGGCTTCTAACTTACAACTCTATAGGAGTGGGGCTACTAACTTACAACTCTATAGGAGTGGGGCTACTAATTTACAACTCTATGGGAGTGGGGCTACTAACTTACAACTCTATGGGGGTGGGGCTACTAACTTATAACTCAATGGGAGTGGGGCTACTAACTTACAACTCTATGGGGGTGAGGAAACTAACTTACAACTCTATGGGGGTGAGGAAACTAACTTACAACTCTATGGGGGTGGGCTACTAACTTATAACTCTATGAGAGTGGGGAAACTAACTAACAACTCTATGGGAGTGGGGCTACTAACTTACAACTCTATAGGAGTGGGGCTACTAACTTACAACTCTATGGGAGTGGGGCTACTAACTTATAACTCTATGGGGGTGGGGCTACTAACTTATAACTCTATGAGAGTGGGGAAACTAACTTACAACTCTATGGGGGTGGGGCTACTAACTTACAACTCTATGGGGGTGAGGAAACTAACTTACAACTCTATGGGAGTGGGGCTACTAACTTACAACCCTATAGGAGTGGGGCTACTAACTTACAACTCTATAGGAGTGGGGCTACTAACTTACAACTCAATGGGAGTGGGGAAACTAACTTACAACTCTATAGGAGTGGGGCTACTAACTTACAACTCTATAGGAGTGGGGCTACTAACTTACAACTCTATAGGAGTGGGGCTACTAACTTACAACTCAATGGGAGTGGGGAAACTAACTTACAACTCTATAGGAGTGGGGCTACTAACTTACAACTCTATAGGAGTGGGGCTACTAACTTACAACTCTATAGGAGTGGGGCTACTAACTTACAACTCAATGGGAGTGGGGAAACTAACTTACAACTCTATAGGAGTGGGGCTACTAACTTACAACTCTATAGGAGTGGGGCTACTAACTTACAACTCTATAGGAGTGGGGCTACTAACTTACAACTCTATAGGAGTGGGGCTACTAACTTACAACTCTATAGGAGTGGGGCTCCTAACTTACAACTCTATAGGAGTGGGGCTACTAACTTACAACTCTATGGGGGTGGGGCTACTAACTTATAACTCTATGAGAGTGGGGAAACTAACTTACAACTCTATGGGGGTGGGGCTACTAACTTACAACTCTATGGGGGTGGGGCTACTAACTTACAACCCTATGGGGGTGGGGAAAACTAACTTACAACTCTATAGGAGTGGGGCTACTAACTTACAACTCTATGGGAGTGGGGCTACTAACTTACAACTCTATGGGAGTGGGGCTACTAACTTACAACTCTATGGGAGTGGGGCTACTAACTTACAACTCTATGGGAGTGGGGCTTCTAACTTACAACTCTATAGGAGTGGGGCTACTAACTTACAACTCTATAGGAGTGGGGCTACTAACTTACAACTCTATAGGAGTGGGGCTACTAACTTACAACTCAATGGGAGTGGGGAACTAACTTACAACTCTATAGGAGTGGGGCTACTAACTTACAACTCTATAGGAGTGGGGCTACTAACTTACAACTCTATAGGAGTGGGGCTACTAACTTACAACTCAATGGGAGTGGGGAAACTAACTTACAACTCTATAGGAGTGTGGCTACTAACTTACAACTCTATAGGAGTGGGGCTACTAACTTACAACTCTATAGGAGTGGGGCTACTAACTTACAACTCTATAGGAGTGGGGCTACTAACTTACAACTCAATGGGAGTGGGGAAACTAACTTACAACTCTATAGGAGTGGGGCTACTAACTTACAACTCTATAGGAGTGGGGCTACTAACTTACAACTCTATAGGAGTGGGGCTCCTAACTTACAACTCTATAGGAGTGGGGCTCCTAACTTACAACTCTATAGGAGTGGGGCTCCTAACTTACAACTCAATGGGAGTGGGGAAACTAACTTACAACTCTATAGGAGTGGGGCTACTAACTTACAACTCTATAGGAGTGGGCTACTAACTTACAACTCTATGGGAGTGGGGCTACTAACTTACAACTCTATAGGAGTGGGGCTACTATCTTACAACTCTATAGGAGTGGGGCTACTAACTTACAACTCAATGGGGGTGGGGCTACTAACTTACAACTCTATGGGAGTGGGGCTACTAACTTACAACTCTATGGGAGTGGGGCTACTAACTTACAACTCTATGGGAGTGGGGCTACTAACTAAACTCTACAATGGGAGTGGGGCTACTAACTTATAACTCTATGGGGGTGGGGCTACTAACTTACAACTCTATAGGAGTGGGGCTACTAACTTACAACTCAATGGGAGTGGGGCTACTAACTTACAACTCTATAGGAGTGGGGCTACTAACTTACAACTCTATAGGAGTGGGGCTACTAACTTACAACTCAATGGGAGTGGGGCTACTAACTTACAACTCTATGGGAGTGGGGCTACTAACTTACAACTCTATGGGAGTGGGGCTACTAACTTACAACTCTATGGGAGTGGGGCTACTAACTTACAACTCTATGGGAGTGGGGCTACTAACTTACAACTCAATGGGAGTTGGGAAACTAACTTACAACTCTATAGGAGTGGGGCTATTAACTTACAACTCTATAGGAGTGGGGCTACTAACTTACAACTCTATAGGAGTGGGGCTCTAACTTACAACTCTATAGGAGTGGGGCTACTAACTTACAACTCAATGGGAGTGGGGAAACTAACTTACAACTCTATAGGAGTGGGGCTACTAACTTACAACTCTATGGGAGTGGGGCTACTAACTTACAACTCTATGGGAGTGGGGCTACTAACTTACAACTCTATGGGAGTGGGGCTACTAACTTACAACTCTATGGGAGTGGGGCTTCTAACTTACAACTCTATAGGAGTGGGGCTACTAACTTACAACTCTATAGGAGTGGGGCTACTAATTTACAACTCTATGGGAGTGGGGCTACTAACTTACAACTCTATGGGGGTGGGGCTACTAACTTATAACTCAATGGGAGTGGGGCTACTAACTTACAACTCTATAGGAGTGGGGCTACTAACTTACAACTCTATGGGGGTGGGGCTACTAACTTATAACTCTATGAGAGTGGGGAAACTAACTTACAACTCTATGGGGGTGGGGCTACTAACTTACAACTCTATGGGGGTGGGGAAACTAACTTACAACTGTATAGGAGTGGGGCTACTAACTTACAACTCTATGGGGGTGAGGAAACTAACTTACAACTCTATGGGGGTGAGGAAACTAACTTACAACTCTATGGGGGTGGGCTACTAACTTATAACTCTATGAGAGTGGGGAAACTAACTAACAACTCTATGGGAGTGGGGCTACTAACTTACAACTCTATAGGAGTGGGGCTACTAACTTACAACTCTATGGGAGTGGGGCTACTAACTTATAACTCTATGGGGGTGGGGCTACTAACTTATAACTCTATGAGAGTGGGGAAACTAACTTACAACTCTATGGGGGTGGGGCTACTAACTTACAACTCTATGGGGGTGAGGAAACTAACTTACAACTCTATGGGAGTGGGGCTACTAACTTACAACTCTATAGGAGTGGGGCTACTAACTTACAACTCTATAGGAGTGGGGCTACTAACTTACAACTCTATAGGAGTGGGGCTACTAACTTACAACTCTATAGGAGTGGGGCTCCTAACTTACAACTCTATAGGAGTGGGGCTACTAACTTACAACTCAATGGGAGTGGGGAAACTAACTTACAACTCTATAGGAGTGGGGCTACTAACTTACAACTCTATGGGGGTGGGGCTACTAACTTATAACTCTATGAGAGTGGGGCTACTAACTTACAACTCTATGGGAGTGGGGCTACTAACTTACAACTCTATGGGAGTGGGGCTACTAACTTACAACTCTATGGGAGTGGGGCTTCTAACTTACAACTCTATAGGAGTGGGGCTACTAACTTACAACTCTATAGGAGTGGGGCTACTAATTTACAACTCTATGGGAGTGGGGCTACTAACTTACAACTCTATGGGGGTGGGGCTACTAACTTATAACTCAATGGGAGTGGGGCTACTAACTTACAACTCTATAGGAGTGGGGCTACTAACTTACAACTCTATGGGGGTGGGGCTACTAACTTATAACTCTATGAGAGTGGGGAAACTAACTTACAACTCTATGGGGGTGGGGCTACTAACTTACAACTCTATGGGGGTGGGGAAACTAACTTACAACTCTATAGGAGTGGGGCTACTAACTTACAACTCTATGGGGGTGAGGAAACTAACTTACAACTCTATGGGGGTGAGGAAACTAACTTACAACTCTATGGGGGTGGGCTACTAACTTATAACTCTATGAGAGTGGGGAAACTAACTAACAACTCTATGGGAGTGGGGCTACTAACTTACAACTCTATAGGAGTGGGGCTACTAACTTACAACTCTATGGGAGTGGGGCTACTAACTTATAACTCTATGGGGGTGGGGCTACTAACTTATAACTCTATGAGAGTGGGGAAACTAACTTACAACTCTATGGGGGTGGGGCTACTAACTTACAACTCTATGGGGGTGAGGAAACTAACTTACAACTCTATGGGAGTGGGGCTACTAACTTACAACTCTATAGGAGTGGGGCTACTAACTTACAACTCTATAGGAGTGGGGCTACTAACTTACAACTCAGTGGGAGTGGGGAAACTAACTTACAACTCTATAGGAGTGGGGCTACTAACTTACAACTCTATAGGAGTGGGGCTACTAACTTACAACTCTATAGGAGTGGGGCTACTAACTTACAACTCAATGGGAGTGGGGAAACTAACTTACAACTCTATAGGAGTGGGGCTACTAACTTACAACTCTATAGGAGTGGGGCTACTAACTTACAACTCTATAGGAGTGGGGCTACTAACTTACAACTCAATGGGAGTGGGGAAACTAACTTACAACTCTATAGGAGTGGGGCTACTAACTTACAACTCTATAGGAGTGGGGCTACTAACTTACAACTCTATAGGAGTGGGGCTCCTAACTTACAACTCTATAGGAGTGGGGCTCCTAACTTACAACTCTATAGGAGTGGGGCTCCTAACTTACAACTCAATGGGAGTGGGGCTACTAACTTACAACTCTATGGGAGTGGGGCTACTAACTTACAACTCTATGGGAGTGGGGCTACTAACTTACAACTCTATGGGGGTGGGGCTACTAACTTATAACACAATGGGAGTGGGGCTACTAACTTATAACTCTATGGGGGTGGGGCTACTAACTTACAACTCAATGTGAGTGGGGAAACTAACTTACAACTCTATAGGAGTGGGGCTACTAACTTATACCTCTATGGGAGTGGGGCTACTAACTTATAACTATATGGGGGTGGGGCTACTAACTTACAACTCTATAGGAGTGGGGCTACTAACGTACAACTCAATGGGAGTGGGGCTACTAACTTACAACTCTATTGGAGTGGGGCTACTAACTTACAACTCTATAGGAGTGGGGCTACTAACTTACAACTCTATGAGAGTGGGGCTACTAACTTACAACTCTATGGGGGTGGGGCTACTAACTTACAACTCTATGGGAGTAGAGCTACTAACTTACAACTCTATAGGAGTGGGGCTACTAACTTACAACTCTATAGGAGTGGGGCTACTAACTTACAACTCTATAGGAGTGGGGCTACTAACTTACAACTCTATGGGAGTGGGGCTACTAACTTACAACTCAATGGGAGTAGGGCTACTAACTTGCAACTCTATGGGAGTAGGGCTACTAACTTACAACTCTATAGGAGTGGGGCTACTAACTTACAACTCTATAGGAGTGGGGCTACTAACTTACAACTCTATGGGAGTGGGGCTACTAACTTACAACTCTATGGGAGTGGGGCTACTAACTTACAACTCTATGGGAGTGGGGCTACTAACTTACAACTCTATGGGAGTGGGGCTACTAACTTACAACTCTATGGGAGTGGGGCTACTAACTTACAACTCTATGGGGGTGGGGCTACTAACTTATAACACAATGGGAGTGGGGCTACTAACTTATAACTCTATGGGGGTGGGGCTACTAACTTACAACTCAATGGGAGTGGGGAAACTAACTTACAACTCTATAGGAGTGGGGCTACTAACTTACAACTCTATAGGAGTGGGGCTACTAACTTACAACTCTATAGGAGTGGGGCTACTAACTTACAACTCTATAGGAGTGGGGCTACTAACTTACAACTCTATAGGAGTGGGGCTACTAACTTACAACTCTATAGGAGTGGGGCTACTAACTTACAACTCTATGGGAGTGGGGCTACTAACTTACAACTCTATGGGAGTGGGGCTACTAACTTATACCTCTATGGGAGTGGGGCTACTAACTTATAACTATATGGGGGTGGGGCTACTAACTTACAACTCTATGGGAGTGGGGCTACTAACGTACAACTCAATGGGAGTGGGGCTACTAACTTACAACTCTATTGGAGTGGGGCTACTAACTTACAACTCTATAGGAGTGGGGCTACTAACTTACAACTCTATGAGAGTGGGGCTACTAACTTACAACTCTATGGGGGTGGGGCTACTAACTTACAACTCTATGGGAGTAGGGCTACTAACTTACAACTCTATAGGAGTGGGGCTACTAACTTACAACTCTATAGGAGTGGGGCTACTAACTTACAACTCTATAGGAGTGGGGCTACTAACTTACAACTCAATGGGAGTAGGGCTACTAACTTGCAACTCTATGGGAGTAGGGCTACTAACTTACAACTCAATGGGAGTGGGGAAACTAACTTATAACTTGAGGTGGAGTAATGAGAGAAAACAGACATCCATGGCATGTTATGTCAATACAAACAGCCTACTGTCAGCCATTGAGTATGGGTTTAGTAATGTCTTTGTTACTGTTGTTGTTGGCGCTATCTTAACTTATGGCCTGGTGCCGACTCTGAGAGAGATTGTTTTAAATGTATTTCCTTTGGGAGAGGGGATAGTGTTTTCACACAGCCTATTTTCAGCGTAATTATTTGCAACAGTCTGTGGACAAAGGGAACACGCTGAGATCCTGTGTCCTCATACTGAAATAATGGGATTCATTTTCCTCTCAGTGGGCTAGAAGGAGGCCACTCCACCCCTACAGCTTTCCAAAAACAGGGAAGAAGAGGGAGGGAACAAGAGACACACGGGGAGAGAGAGAAATACAGAGGTTGGAAAAGAGAGACACAGGGGGAGAGAGAGAAAGACAGGTGGGAAAAGAGAGACACGGGGAGAGAGAGAAATACAGAGGTGGGAAAAGAGAGACACAGGGGGAGAGAGAGAAAGACAGGTGGGAAAAGAGAGACACGGGGAGAGAGAGAAATACAGAGGTGGGAAAAGAGAGACACAGGGGGAGAGAGAGAAATACAGAGGTGGGAAAAGAGAGACACAGGGGGAGAGAGAGAAAGACAGGTGGGAAAAGAGAGACACGGGGAGAGAGAGAAATACAGAGGTGGGAAAAGAGAGACACAGGGG
Source organism: Oncorhynchus tshawytscha (assembly GCF_018296145.1). Classification (NCBI taxonomy): domain Eukaryota; kingdom Metazoa; phylum Chordata; class Actinopteri; order Salmoniformes; family Salmonidae; genus Oncorhynchus; species Oncorhynchus tshawytscha. Next base: position 74,386,531 of record NC_056437.1, read on the forward strand.
GAGAGAGAGAAAGACAGGTGGGAAAAGAGAGACACAGGGGGAGAGAGAGAAAGACAGGTGGGAAAAGAGAGACACGGGGAGAGAGAGAAATACAGAGGTGGGAAAAGAGAGACACAGGGGGAGAGAGAGAAAGACAGGTGGGAAAAGAGAGACACGGGGAGAGAGAGAAATACAGAGGTGGGAAAAGAGAGACAGCCAAATTGAAAGAACAATAAATAATAGGGATGTTAAAGATTGGGCAGTAAGGAAGGAGTGATGAATAAAACGGAGGAAGAGAGAGAAAGCGAGTGACAGCTGAAGGGAGCACACTGGGGGGAAGCACTGAGCTCTTCCTATTGAATAATTAGTGATAGCACTGACACAACTGGTTACTGATTAGCCTCAGCCTACATTGGGAGACAAGGGAATTCGAGATTCCTCCCATGTTTACCTACATAGCTACTAGTCAGCCCAGTCTCATAACACATTCTCTCTATATATTATATATGCATCTCTCTCTCGGTCTCTCCCTACATCTTTCTCTGCCCAGCCCTCTCTCTCTCTCTCTCTCTTTCTCTCTCTCTCTCTCTCGTGCGCACTCTCTCTCTTCAACTCAAATGGCTTGATTGGCTTCTCTCTCTCTCTCTCTCTCTCTCTCTCTGCATGCTGGGAGTGGTTGGTACATGCTGGGAATTGTTTGAGTGAAGGAGTGCGTGTGTTGTGGAGAGTTAGATATTCACAACTTTCTTTCGGTTTGCTATTTCTTGGTGGCATTTTTTGGTTTTCTTCTGTGCTGATTAAGGTTATTATTTTTGTTGTGGTTGAATTAAGTATTTTGTTTTTCGTATCGAAATGACCCTGATTTTGGCGGGGATGGCAGCCCGAATGGGGATGCCGGCCCTGTCACTTCGGCACGGCTTTAGGTGTGTTACTGAAGCTACTGTCACTTCTGGTCTCCGTAGGAGAGAAGGTAGGATACAAGAATGTTGCTTATGCACCCCGGATGAATAAGGCGGTGGTGGTATTTCTTAAAGAAGAGTGTCTTGTTGATAGGTTGGTTGAGCATGGCGTACTTCTTAAAGAAGAGTGTCTGGTTGATCGTATGGTTGAGCATGGTGTACTTCTTAAAGAAGAGTGTCTGGTTGATCGTATGGTTGAGCATGGTGTACTTCTTAAAGAAGAGTGTCTGGTTGATCGTATGGTTGAGCATGGTGTACTTCTTAAAGAAGAGTGTCTGGTTGATCGTATGGTTGAGCATGGTGTACTTCTTAAAGAAGAGTGTCTGGTTGATCGTATGGTTGAGCATGGTGTACTTCTTAAAGAAGAGTGTCTGGTTGATCGTATGGTTGAGCATGGTGTATTTCTTAAAGAAGAGTGTCTGGTTGATCGTATGGTTGAGCATGGTGTATTTCTTAAAGAAGAGTGTCTGGTTGATCGTATGGTTGAGCATGGTGTATTTCTTAAAGAAGAGTGTCTGGTTGATCGTATGGTTGAGCATGGTGTATTTCTTAAAGAAGAGTGTCTGGTTGATTGTATGGTTGAGCATGGTGTATTTCTTAAAGAAGAGTGTCTGGTTGATCGTATGGTTGAGCATGGTGTATTTCTTAAAGAAGAGTGTCTGGTTGATCGTATGGTTGAGCATGGTGTATTTCTTAAAGAAGAGTGTCTGGTTGATCGTATGGTTGAGCATGGTGTACTTCTTAAAGAAGAGTGTCTGGTTGACTATATGACAATAGTTACTGTGGAGGAGGAATTGGAGTTGTGCTTTTAATTGATGTGTAACTATGGTTTTGTATGAGTATTTATTGTGTTGTGGGCTCCCAGACCCAATAAAGATTATTTAAAAATAATTTTAAAAACTCTCTCTCACTCACACACAAACAGACACACACAAACAGACACACACACAAACACACACACACACACACACACACACACACACACACACACACACACACTCTCTCTTGATTCGCATGAATGGCTCCCTCTCTGAATTCCCAATCAAAGTATTTTTAGCATGTAGAGGGGGTTTAGGTGCACTTCAGTGCTCTGGTATTTTTCAAGTAACATTGACATTAAAGCTTATTTCATTGACATGACTCCTGCCTGCACCAGAGAAGAAAGTTCTCTCTCAGCATGACTTTGTTCTGACACGGCTGATCAGTTCCATTTCCCCGTCTCCCCTGGGTCCCCTTGCATCTCCCAACTTATAACCCAACATCCTCCAAAACCTTCAGATGCCCTGGTGCACTACACTATCTATTCCATACACTATCTATATCCCCTTTATCAAACAGGACCCTAGTAGTACTAGTGGCTCTGGCTAATCCATCGACAGTCTATGGACTAAGAAGTCACACCAAGATATGGAGGTACACTAGTACAACAGTGGAATAGGCTACCTTGTGCAGAAGATTGAGGTGTGGGGTCAGTTAGGTAGGGGCAGTCAGTAGTAGATGATCAGTCTCACTAGAATACAGTACCTGCTGCTGGCCCTTGAGGAAGTCTTCCCTCTTGCCAGTTTTGGTCTTCTCTGTGCTGCTCTGCTGCAGGTGCTTCAGTCGAGAGGCAGCCGAGGAGTGGACTTTACCCACAGCTGAAGAGCTGTTGCCTCCCTGGAGAAGGAGACAAGGAGAGGAGAAGAGGGGAGAGATGTGAGTATTAGTGTCACAGAGGACGAACAGATTTACATTTCATTCCTTTTAATCAGACATATACCAACTCAATAGAAGCTCTCACCCAGTATCCCCGCCGGCTGCTGAAAACCCTAAGATCAGGGTCCTCACTCTAGCCCTCGCTGAAACACCTCCCTGCTATCCGCCCCACTGACTTTCACTACATCATTACACACTGGCTGCAGAAGATCTGACAAACAGGTGAATATGGAAATGGAAAATTCAAAGTGGTGTTTGCGTAGCGTGGCTGCACCAGGGGCTCCATCATACGATGTCGTCGGCTCAACCATTTTCTCTGCCTCTAATATGCAAAAAGTAAATATGCACTCACTCACTCCAACACACATCCTATCTACTCCCCAACCTCCTCCACACACACACATTGGCTAATAGGAAAGGCAGTGCATATGATTACAGGAGACGGAGCGCCCAGTATGGTATGCTAATATGAATCATTCAGGGGTAGAGTAGGGAACCTGGGTGAAGGATCTGATTGGCCTAATGAGACCCAGTTAAAGGCAGTGGTGGTTACAGTGCTAAGGGCGATGCAACAAGGCGTGAAAACGCTGCAACTCCACACGAAACCCCACGTCAAGCCCACGGGACCTGTTTCTCCAGCTGAACGGCCGAGAGGAGAAACAGTCCCTGACAGTCAGCCCCACTGTAGCTTGGCACTCCACTGCAGTTGGACTGAATGAAAGTCCATGTACACACTGAGACAACATGGTGGTCCATGCTACAGTCTACCTCTTCGCCTGTCTATCTCTAACTCTCTATCTATCATCATTATTCAACCATGTATTTCATTTTGGGAGCTTTACAAGGAGAGTTGACCTAAAGGTGAAATGACAAACTCCGACTCCCAGCATGCAATGAGCCTTCCGAGGTCTGGTCTGCCCTATGCTAATGATTTACTAAGGGATAATGAAAACAACAATGTGTGTCTGTATTCAGTTTCAGACCAATTTGTAAACAAGTTTCAACATTTAGTTTGTCGATAAGCCGAAAGAAAGTTCAAGGTAAAGCCATAATAGTTGAGGATGCAGGTAACTGGTAATTGATTACAGAGACGAGAGAAGTAGCAAAGGACAAAGACAAGACAAAGACAAAGACGTGAAGAGAGGGGGGGAAATAAAGAGGGGAGAGAAAGAGAAATGACAGTTTATTGCAGCAGAGATTGGACTTGCCCTGGTTTACAGAGTAGAAACAGAGGATCAATGAAAAGACAATGAACAACCCGTCTCCAAGTGGACAGTAGCCCCACATAACTAATCACAGTACAGAGAAGGAGAGTATCTGCTGACGACCCCTTGGAGTTGAACAGATTAAAGATTTAAAGCCTTCAGGATTTAAAACATTGTTTGGACTGACAAAATCTACCCGTTTTCACAGGGAGCAGACGACAGATTACTTCTATGTGGGAATTGGCAGGTTGAGTGGTTCAACGGAGGTGTGAGGTATAACTCCTTGTGAGGTTGGTGTGTTATGTGCAGTCAGATTCCCTCTGAAGTCAATAGGAGGAAGACGAGATAAAGCCTCAGCTTCAGCAGAAACAGCAACACCAACACTTAAAGCCAAAAAGACAGAAGAGGACAGAGAGAAGTGAATGCATTCCCTCTAAAGAGCAGAGTCTATGCAGGGGTGCATGTTATAGACCTTGGTCATCGTGGCAGGAGTATAGGAGGGTTTGGGCTTGGGTGGGACTGGGGGCTTCTTGGTCTCTGAGGTGCTGGTGCCAGGCATCTGGGCTGGGGCTGGAGCCTCTGACAAGGAAGTGTCAGTGGGGAGTGTGCGGTTGGAGAGATGCACTGTGGTGGGGTGGCCACTGAGCTCCAGCAGGGTGTTCTCCAGCTCACGGATGGTTTCATCCAGGCTGTCCAGCCTGCTGTAGGTGCTGCTCCTAATGTCCTCTCCCTGCTTCCAGGGGTTCAGTCCCTGTTCTTCCCTGGCCTGGCTCTCCTTACAACCTGTAGACCCTTTGGGTTTCACTGCTGCTTCTGCAGAGTCCTGACTGGGCTCCGGAAGGGTGGCTAGAATGCTCTTTGTTCCAGTGCTGTGAGGGAGTTTCAGGTTCCTGGCCCCTGTCTCCACCCCTCTCCTCAGAACCTCTCTCAGAGAGTCCTGCTGCTCAGGGGTGAGAGTTACCCTGGAACCAAGGGTATTGAGGCTGCTGTGAGAAGATCCTGCTCTGGGCTTGGGGTGTCTCCCTGTGTCTTCCTCCCTGCCCAGCAGTAACTGCAGCTTCCTGTAGGCCTCTCTGACCGTCACAGTCTCCCTGAAGAGTACCAGTAGTGGAGCCCCACACAGACGGGTTTCAGTGCTTTCCTCTGAAGGCTGAGGTGGGATGGTGAGTGTCTGTAGATCCTCTCCCCAGGTCCTGCTGAGCTTCTGGGCCTCCGAGGGTGACATCACCATCACCCCCAGCTCAGTCACCACCAAGGACAGCTCTTCTCTCTCCTCCCTCTCTTCCTCCTTCTCAAAGGAGTCCAGGATTCTCAGCTCCCCCCGCCGAGAGGGCTTCCTCTGGGGATGGCTGACGGGATCCTTCCCCTTAGAGACCTCCTGGATCTGGGGGACTGTCTGGGGAGGAGCAGTCTGGCTCTGGGACAGGTCCAATGTTGGGGACATCTGATGGTCCTGTGTCAAGTCTCTGACAAAGCCTTCTGAGGGAGAGAGTGAAACTGACACACACTCTGTCAGCACAATCCGGGGGACAGGAGAGAAGGATGGACCAGGAAGGGCTGTGCTCTGTGCCTGTTAAACAAAATGGGTGATTAGAAGTAATAGTCCAACATACATTCAATAAGATAAAATAGGATTGTTTTCTAAACAGTGTAATGGTAATTGACTGGTTCTAAAATACTTCTCATTAGGGCACTAACCTGTGAGTGTGATGCCAGTATGCTGGCAGTGAAGTCTGAGTTGCCCTGCTTCCACTGTAGGCCAGAGCGGTCCAACGATGCTCTAGACAGCTGGTAGACACAGTGTAGAGTTTCACAACTGCTCACACACGCACACGCACACACTGGCACACTCTAACACACACACGCACATCCATGCACTTCAGAGCACTGCAACCAACACAGAGAGTGACTAGTCACAGGAGTGTTTGTGTGTAAGGAAGAGTGATCACTCCATCAGGGAGTGAGTGTGTGTTGGTATAGGGTGTGTGTGTCGTCTGGAGACAGTGTGTTTAGGGGTGTGCGCTGGTAGTGTAGAACAAGGGGAGTGCTGGACCAAAGGGCTACATTTAAAACAATAGTACAAACTCCTTTACTTTCCCTACAGCACCAAGCAGAATACGGTCAGTGTACATTCTGTGTGCTGGTGACCAGCTGCTGTGTTTGACAGGAGACCCTGTGGAGAGCACTCTGCAGGTAGAGATAAAAGGTGAGGATGGGACTGTGTACTCTGGGAGGGGGTGTGTAGAGATCAGGGATGGAACATGGGAGTGTGTATTTGAGGGAGGGGGTAGAGGGGTGGAAGTGTTAGTTCGAGGAGGAAGGTGAGGGCAGTCTCAGGAAGCAGCAGTCCACACAAGCCCTCGCGAGGTCAGGGAGGGCGTTACCTTGGTGCCCAGGGCCCCTGGGGGCCATAGGTCAAGGCTGGAGGGGGGCACGCTGGTCCTGCTGCGGGGGACACTGGGCAGGGACAGGGGAGGGGGGTGGCTGAGCCTGAGGGGGGTTCTCTGAAACAGCTGGCCAGGGGAAGGGTAGGAGGGAGGGGAGGTTGAAATAATGTAAATAATGGTTAAATTAGTATAAATTATCCATGATATCAAGATCAATTATTATAACGGGTCTATCAAAATGACAGTAAAAAAAACGAATTATCAATCCAATTTACTGTTTCCAGCAGGGCATCAGAAAGACAAACACACAACTCAACACTTCATTTGGGTCCACGTGGCCAAGCTGGGTTGGTCTGTGAGCTCTGGGTGACACTCTGTGTGTGTGTGATTAAGCTGTGTGATCAGCAGTAATCTGGGCCCAGAGTGAATGGACTCTCTGTCTCAGTGAGGAGGCCTGGGGTGTGGAGGACATATGGCACCTGCTGCTTTGACCTGACCATCCTCTCTAACACACCAAGCAGCCAGCTAATGAGGCCTACAACGGTCGTGTGTGTGTGTGTGTGTGTGTGTGTGTGTGTGTGTGTGTGTGTGTGTGTGTGTGTGTGTGTGTGTGTGTGTGTGTGTGTGTGTGTGTGTGTGTGTGTGTGTGTGTGTATAGCTATAAACTCTAGGCCAAATTAGGGGCAAAATTAGGGAAGCGGAGGAAGTGCCGTTTTTCAGCAACATTTCCCATTCCGTCCACCCTTACCTAAAATCCTTCAGGGACCACTTCTACTAATACTATATCAACTCTGCAAACACTATTAATCCACTATTTCCGAAGCTGGTATACCAGTACCTCCAGTTCAGCAGCGATCTTGCCCTCCTCTCCCTCCTCCTTGTCTCCAGAGGCGATGGTGGGAGGGGTGGACGCAGGACGCGGGTTTTCAGACACCGTCCGTCGCAGCTTCACATAGGGCTTCTGTGCTTCTGCCTCCTCCACCTCCGACTTACACACATACATAGTGGAGATCAGAAACTAGGCAGGAGGTGCATGTGTGTGTGAATATACATCCATGCCTCATGCTCTGTCACCTTCATGCTCTTGCCGGGGATAAGGGTCTCTCCACTGCGGGTGATTAGGCCAGCCGGGGATGATGGGAAGCTGCGTCGAGGTGGTGGGGGAGGGGGCGACTTCGAGGGCTTCTCTGTACGATAGCGAGTCACTGTCAGCTGCTCTGCATCTGTGGCAGGCAGGGCAGTACCATGGGCACCCGTTAGAGATACCGGACACAGTACCTTCATACTGGCACCACAGCCGACCCTGACACATTCAGGAGCTGAGTATGTGACAAAACACTGCTTCCCATCAGTACATCAAAAAAAAAACAACGCCCTACTGTTACCTCTGTTGGGTGAGGAGAGGTCTGATGTATCCTTACCAGAACCACGTCTGGAGCCAGGTTCCTTCCCCGAGAGCTTGTGTGTGGCGTGCTGGGGCTTGGTAGGGCGGTGCTCTGTGGTCCCTCCCCCACTCTGGGGGGTCTGAGACTGGGAGGGTGTGTTGGAGGAGGGCTTGTTGATCTGCTTGGCGGCAAAGTCCAGGTCTGGGATGGCCTTCATCAGCTCAGCCTGGGTCTCCTCCAGCAGACGGTTGATGTCTTGAGCACTGTACTGGGTCAGACTGGCCCGCTTCTCCTCCCAGTCCCTCTCTGCTGCCTGGGGAGGGGGAACCATAGAGAGATATAGCACAGGGAGGGATATTGTATACACACGCAGACACACACACACACACACTCACCACAGGAGGTTGGTGGCACCTTAATTGGGGAGGACGGGCTTGTGGTCATGACTGGAGCAGAATCAGTGGAATGGTATAAAATACATCAAACATGTGTCTCCATGTGTTTGATACCATTCCTTCGCTCCGTTCCAGCTCTTATTATGAGCCGTCCTCCCCTCAGCAGAATCCACTGACACTCACTCACACATGTGCAGACATCCACACTTGCAGACTCACTCATGCCTACGCACACTCTCCTCCAAAACCTATACATACCGTATCATCATACCAATGCTACACTAGGACAACTACAGACTAAACACTAGAATGGAGTAACAGAAGGGTTCCTTACCAGTCGAACCTCCACAGACACAGCCTTATCAGCGGCAGCGCGGTTGGCCAGCTCTTCCAGGGCCCGGCCCTTGTGAGGCACAGGGGGATGATTGTCCCTGTGAGGGCCAGAGGAGGGGTGGCTGGGTCCATGACCATGACTGTGACTATGGCTGTGGCTGGAGTGGGGGCTCCAGTTAGACAGGCTGCTGCCGCCCCTCAGGTCACTGAGGTTGAGAGGGGGGCTGGTGGGCATGTCAAAGTCAGAACTCTTACGGAAGTCCTCACTGCTGTGCTTGGGGAAGTCCTCCTGCTTCTTCCACACGCCCTCGTTCACTTGCCTGACCACACAAACACAGCCAGTGTCAGGCGATGCCAGTAACGTCTGTATATCGGCCGTTATGTGGTCAGTGCTGGTGGGCTGTGGCTAGACAATGCAGGCGCTGAGTTAAACATTGTTCATGTACCTGTGATGTTGGATCAGTGTCGATGTTTCACTGATGGTCAGCGTATTGGGTCGTACCTGCGCAATGGCGGTCAGTGTGTTGGGTCGTGCCTGCGCAATGGCGGTCAGTGTGTTGGGTCGTACCTGCGCAATGGCGGTCAATGTGTTGGGTCGTACCTGCGCAATGGCGGTCAGTGTGTTGGGTCGTACCTGCACAATGGCGGTCAGTGTGTTGGGTCGTACCTGCGCAATGGCGGTCAGTGTGTTGGGTCGTGCCTGCGCAATGGCGGTCAGTGTGTTGGGTCGTACCTGCGCAATGGCGGTCAGTGTGTTGGGTCGTGCCTGCGCAATGGCGGTCAGTGTGTTGGGTCGTACCTGCACAATGGCGGTCAGTGTGTTCGGTCGTACCTGCGCAATGGCGGTCAGTGGGTGGTGTCGTACCTGCGCAATGGCGGTCAGTGTGTTGGGTCGTACCTGCGCATAGTGGTCAGTGTGTCAGTGACGCTCTTGCAGCGTTTCAACAGGGCGTCCAGTCTGTGTGGCTCCTCCTTCAGGAACTTGACAGCCTCCACCTCCACCCTCAACACCACCCGCATCTTACTCTGCAGACTGGGGAACTGGTCTGGAGGGAGACAGGGAGAGAGAGGGGACACTACATCTTACTCTGCAGACTGGGGAACTGGTCTGGAGGGGGACAGGGAGAGAGAGGGGACACTACATCTTACTCTGCAGACTGGGGAACTGGTCTGGAGGGAGACAGGGAGAGAGAGGGGACACTACATCTTACTCTGCAGACTGGGGAACTGGTCTGGAGGGGGACAGGGAGAGAGAGGGGACACTACATCTTACTCTGCAGACTGGGGAACTGGTCTGGAGGGAGACAGGGAGAGAGAGGGGACACTACATCTTACTCTGCAGACTGGGGAACTGGTCTGGAGGGGGACAGGGAGAGAGAGGGGACACTACATCTTACTCTGCAGACTGGGGAACTGGTCTGGAGGGGGACAGGGAGAGAGAGGGGACACTACATCTTACTCTGCAGACTGGGGAACTGGTCTGGAGGGAGACAGGGAGAGAGAGGGGACACTACATCTTACTCTGCAGACTGGGGAACTGGTCTGGAGGGGGACAGGGAGAGAAAGGGGACACTACATCTTACTCTGCAGACTGGGGAACTGGTCTGGAGGGAGACAGGGAGAGAGAGGGGACACTACATCTTACTCTGCAGACTGGGGAACTGGTCTGGAGGGGGACAGGGAGAGAGAGGGGACACTACATCTTACTCTGCAGACTGGGGAACTGGTCTGGAGGGAGACAGGGAGAGAGAGGGGACACTACATCTTACTCTGCAGACTGGGGAACTGGTCTGGAGGGGGACAGGGAGAGAGAGGGGACACTACATCTTACTCTGCAGACTGGGGAACTGGTCTGGAGGGGGACAGGGAGAGAGAGGGGACACTACATCTTACTCTGCAGACTGGGGAACTGGTCTGGAGGGGGACAGGGAGAGAGAGGGGAAAACTACATCTTACTCTGCAGACTGGGGAACTGGTCTGGAGGTAGGCAATGAGAGAGAGGGGACACTACATCTTACTCTGCAGACTGGGGTACTGGTCTGGATGGAGACAGGGAGAGAGAGGGGACACTACATCTTACTCTGCAGACTGGGGAACTGGTCTGGAGGGAGACAGGGAGAGAGAGGGGACACTACATCTTACTCTGCAGACTGGGGAACTGGTCTGGAGGGGGACAAGGAGAGAGAGGGGAAAACTACATCTTACTCTGCAGACTGGGGAACTGGTCTGGAGGTAGGCAATGAGAGAGAGGGGACACTACATCTTTCTCTGCAGACTGGGGAACTGGTCTGGAGAGAGACAATGAGAGAGAGAGGACACTACATCTTACTCTGCAGACTGGGGAACTGGTCTGGAGAGAGACAATGAGAGAGAGAGGACACTACATCTTACTCTGCAGACTGGGGAACTGGTCTGGAGGGAGACAATGAGAGAGAGGGGACACTACATCTTACTCTGCAGACTGGGGAACTGGTCTGGAGGGAGACAATGAGAGAGAGAGGACACTACATATTCACATCTCAGGAGTTACAGTGGGAGTCTGATTCTGAGAGCAGTGATTGTGATGTGTGTCTGTGATTGACTATCTAAGTCAGAGCCTACAGTGTGTCTGTGAGTGATCAGTGTATCAGACCATGTCAGTGTGTCTATGAGTGATCAGTGTATCAGACCGTGTCAGTGTGTCTGTGAGTGATCAGTGTATCAGACCGTGTCAGTGTGTCTGTGAGTGATCAGTGTATCAGACCGTGTCAGTGTGCCTGTGAGTGATCAGTGTATCAGATCGTGTCAGTGTGTCTGTGAGTGATCAGTGTATCAGACCGTGTCAGTGTGTCTGTGAGTGATCAGTGTATCAGACCGTGTCAGTGTGTCTGTGAGTGATAAGTGTCAGACCCACAGGAGGTTGGTGTCCTCTTAATAGGGGAGAACAGACTCGTGGTAATGGCTGGAACGGAATTAGTGGAATGGTATCAAATACATCAAACACATGGTTGGCAGGCGTTTTATTTGTTCCATTATTACGAGCTGTTAACAGACTGTGAGTGATCAGTGTATCAGTGAGTGACTTACTCTTGAGCTCTGTGAGTGTCTCTCCTAGTTTCCTCAGAAGCGAGGCCTTCTCCTCCAGCTCCTGAACCGTCACCAGTTTGTGATTGACAGACGAACCCTTCTGGATATCCTCCACTGACTTCTCCAGGTCACTGGAGAGACAACACAGGAGAGACGTGTCAACACAAGGCCTTCACAGTTAACATAAAAACGTTCATGTTATGAAGCCTGTAATATTCCACTGAGAACACTGTGGTGTGTGTGTCGAAGCGAGAGAACCACAAGACCGATGGAGAGACATACACACAGTCTGGACACACACATGTACATACGAACGTTGGCACACACACACACACACACACACATGCTGACGAAGCTAAACCACTAATGAAAATCCAACTTAACGATGTCAAGTAAATCAGCCTGAAGTCATACGGCCAATCAAAATGGTATGAATATTTAAATGAAATAAAATGGCTATTAGCAACGGTTAATAACAAGCCTAGATGAACAGCGATGATCTAACGAGGCAAATGATTCATTCAACAATGTCCACTCATATAAAGTTACACACTATGCTAAACCAGGCAGTGTTTGGGTAACGCATGGGGATTGTTTGTGTTACCAGTAGGAAGGCCTGTATTACTGCCTTAGTACAACCATCTTATTATCATAGGACCTCCTTAGAACCTCAATGATCTTAATGACCTACAAATAATAACAATAATAATAATCATGTGAATAGATTTTGTCAATCAGTCAGTCAGTCAGTTAACCAGTCATTCAACAAACGGATCTTAAGGAAGGAATGATTCCGTGACCAGGTGAGTACTGACTGGAGCTGCTGGATGATAAACTCCTCCTCGTTGAGGTACTTGAGTCTCTCCTCTTCCACCAGGAGGCGCTGTCGCTGCAGAGGGTCCTCCTGCTTCCTCAGAGCGTCACTCACACGCACGTTCAGCTCCTTCTCCGTTCTTTTCAGCAGCGTCTTCACACTATCCTGGTTCTGGAGCTGCACACACGCACACACACAAACACACACAACCACACACACACACACACACGCACACACACAAACAGACACAACCACACACGCACACACACAAACACACACACACACACACACACACACGCACCCACACAAACAGACACAACCACACACGCACACACAAACACACACAACCACACACACACACACACACACACGCACACACACAAACAGACACAACCACACACGCACACACAAACACGCACAACCACACACACACACACACACACACACACACACAAACAGACACAACCACACACGCACGCACTCACACACACACACACACACACACACACACACAAACAGACACAACCACACACGCACACACAAACACACACAACCACACATGCACAAGCACACGCGCACACGCACACACACACACACACGCACGCACACACACACACAATACTGAATGGTTAAACAAGATTATATTGTGTAACTAATAGTGTTCTGAATGATAGCCCTTGTAGCAGAAATCAGTGTATCCAAATTGTGTAGGTAATAGAGGTTACAGGTGTCTGAGGTCAAACAGTAGAGAATTCTGCAGATCATTAATGGTGCACATCTGCTGCAATACAATAAGCCTCCCTCTGAATCTGGTATCACACACCTACGGTGGTCCTGCCCAGAGCAGTAAGTAGCTTGTATAGGTCAAGATAACAAAGGAATCACAGTGACAACATCCTGCTATTAGCATACCATATTATCAGGCAGTTGTGCTATTAGCATACCATATTATCAGGTAGTTGTGCTATTAGCATACCATATTATCAGGCAGTTGTGCTATTAGCATACCATATTATCAGGCAGTTGTGCTATTAGCATACCATATTATCAGGCAGTTGTGCTATTAGCATACCATATTATCAGGCAGTTGTGCTATTAGCATACCATATTATCAGGCAGTTGTGCTATTAGCATACCATATTATCAGGCAGTTGTGCTATTAGCATACCAAAAAAGCTAATTTCCAATTCGACTCTGTCCAATGGCTAACTGTGTTCTCATGCTTAAACATTAAAACTAAATCAATGGGACCCCAATCAGGGCCCCTGAGCATGTGTCCTGCGTGTCCGGTCGGTAATGCAGACATGCAACAACTTCTCCTAAATTCATTGTTTGATGATATTGGTTTCATTGCTTTAGCTTTTATTTTTGTGATTTCTAGTTCTAAAATATTATAATATTAGATATTCTGAGCCAACCTGTCACAGAATGTCATTAGTTGATGATGGAACCCATCACAGCTCTGTGTGTGTGTGTGTGTGTGTGTGTGTGTGTGTGTGTGTGTGTGTGTGTGTGTGTGTGTGTGTGTGTGTGTGTGTGTGTGTGTGTGTGTGTGTGTGTGTGTGTGTGTGTGTGTGTGTGTGTGTGTGTGTTTCTCACTCAGAGGAAAATAAGGTTCACACACAGCAGACAACAACAGGGTTTCCAGTTAGTGAATTGCACTAGCAGGGACCACTAAATCTTACTGCAAAGCACTCAATCAAAATTCAAGACACATCCAGAACTATGAATGGAGTCTGTCATAATGTATATGCAATACAACCACTACTGAGATGAAAGCACCCATTTAGCAAGGGAAGTTAGTTAATCATGGATTTCTTTTATGTTCCAGGGAATCAAACTGAACAACAGTATAAACAATGTGCTCTGCAGCATTACTTCTCACAATGAAAACATTTCTACTCTCTTTCTGTTTCTTTCTCTGCATTACGCTACCTCTACCACGTTCACCCTTCCTCTCCCTTCTCTCTCTCGCTCTACATAATTCATGAGCATCATGTATTATTCAGGCCTGGGGCCGTCTCCATGGGCAACGGGGCGGGTCAGAGGTTAGGAGTCAGGCTTGGGCTCCCACACAGGTAAATGACTGAGATTATTACTACTCTTTAGTCCCACTGTGCTGCATTTGGCTTCCATTTACCACTTGACTCCTCTCCATCTGTTTTTCCCCCCCCTCAGAACAGCCTCAATTCATCAGGGCATGGACTCTACAAGGTGTCGAAAGTGTTCCACAGGGATGCTTATGTTTCATAAACTCTCTCTAAAGGAAGAGACAGACAGGGTAGACTGTTAAACGGTCCTGCGCTGTCCCTAAATCACATACGCCATATCCTCTACACTTCTTAATTTCTTTTCCCCACTGATCTGATGTGTTAGAGCAACCCCCCCCGCGTTTGTGTAAACAGTTGTACTAATAGATGCATTGAGAGTAGGCTCAGTCGTTTTCACCTGCATCTTGCGGAGCTGGGAGAGCTGTTTGCGCAGGTCGGTGGCGTTCTGCTGCAGGTCGTGGAGGTGAAGCTGCATCTGCAGCCGGGTGACGGTGGTGACCTGGCTGTCTCCGGAGGGAGGGGGGGGCATCAGAGCCAGCGGGGCCGACGGCGTCAGAGCTGACAATCACAGGACAGAACACAGGTTATGAGGAAGTTAGAGGAAACTGGGTTAATTACAATGCTGTATGTATAAAGACATCTGACACACAACAGCAGATAGATGCACGCACACACACACACACACACACACACACACACACACACACACACACACACACACACACACACACACACACACACACACACACACGCACACTTCCACAAGCAGTCTTGGGAGCATAGGTAAAGGATCCCAGTTCAGTTCCTGGACAGAGGTAGACTGAAAACGAACAGAGAGAGCATGTTGATGGTGCGAGGAGAATATCCTTCTGAATCTCAGATGTATGAACATCCAGACAGACCCAGAAGGACCCAACAACACAAAACCAGAGACGGGGAGGGGGGGGGGTAGAGAGGATTATAGACAAGCAAAGGGTACATAAGAGAAGAGACACACCACCACCAATATCGGAGCTGTGACAACACCAGACACCCACCCAGGGGCAGAGAGATGAGAGGAGAGATAGAAGAGAAGAGGAGAAGGGAAGAAGAGTGAAACTACCTTTCCGCTTCAGCCGTCCAGCTGTAACACAGAAGCAGTGAGCCAGTTACCAAAGATAAAGAGAGAGAAGAGAGAGTGGAGGAAAACTGGGAGTAATCTTCAAGGTTTACATTGCCAGAGGCAAATGAGGACCCCTGGACACTTCCTCTATCGACTATTGCTGAGAGAAAAACGGCTAATTTAACAGCTTTATTTTCTGGTGTTATTTCATGTCAAGGAGAGGCATCAAAGGCAGACGTGTCCTTTCGCTGGCCCTTTGAAGGTCTGGTCATTGAACAGCAAGTCTATGCAGACTCACTCATGCTAAACAGAGGCACGAGGAACAGGGGAAGAAAGAGATCTGGAGAGAGAGAGGGAGTGAGAGAAAAGAGAAATACAACAGAAGAAGAAAGGGAAGGAAATGTGAGAGTAAGAGAGAGATATTAGAGGAAGCAGAGACAGAGGGATGGGTTTGTGTATAGGTTGCGAGTTGAGGGAGATGTCATTCTATGTCTGTTGTGGTTTAAAGACCAGTAGCCATCTTATCTGTTAAAATAACTGGTCTAGGCCTGGCCGAAGTGGGTAAATGGACCTGAAAACTAAGCTCAACCTGAACTATTGTAAATGGTTAGCAGGACTGGACGCAGTCTGACTACAAGATCAAACTAAAACTCAATTCACCTCAATCTAGTTTGAGCTAGAACTTTAGGCGTGGTACTCACTTCCAGTGGCGGAGCCGTCGCTGTTGGATTCGGTCTTCTCGCTGGAAGAGAAAGGGAAGGGCCGTGAGAACTCCGAGCCCTGGTCCGGAGGGCAGCCCGCCATCATGCAGAGACGCAGTAGGCCGCATCTGAGGATCAACCAGGGCCACAGGGCAAGGCAATTACAGTGCTAATGCCAACACCTGTACTATACTTACGCATGATCTACTTATACTACAGAGTGCTTTATACTGTCCACGGGGCAAGGTCATTATTACCAGCCAATTACAGTGCTAATGCAAACACCTGTACTATAATCATGTACAGTACTACTATACTGCAATAATGTACTTGAACGTATTCTGGTCTGTTAAACAACGATATAGTATCCTGAGACCAGTCATTACCACCAGTATTTCTGTCCTTCGTCCTGTAGTAGTATATACAGCTGAAGTCGGAAGTTTACATTTAGGTTGGAGTCATTAAAACTTGTTTTTCAACCACTCCACACGTTTCTTGGTAACAAACTATAGTTTTGGCAAGTCGGTTAGGACATCTACTTTGTGCATGACACAAGTAATTTTCCCAACAATTGTTTACAGACAGATTATTTCACTTATAAACAGCTTGGAAAATTCCAGAAAATGATGGTATGGCTTAAGAAACTTCAGATAGGCTAATTGACATAATTTGAGTCAATTGGAGGTGTACCTTTGGATGTATGTCAAGGCCTACCTTCAAACTCAGTGCCTCTTTGCATGACATCATGGGAAAATCTAAATAAATCAGCCAAGACCTCAGAAAACAAATTGTAGACCTCCACAAGTCTGGTTCATCCTTGGGAGCAATTTCCAAACGCCTGAAGGTACCACGTTCATCTGTACAAACAATAGTACTCAAGTATAAACACCTTGGTACCACGCAGCCATCATACCGCTCAGGAAGGAGACACGTTCTGTCTCCTAGACATGAACGTACTTTGGTGCGAAGTGCAAATCAATCCCAGAACAACAGCAAAGGACCTTGTGAAGATGCTGGAGGAAACAGGTACAAAAGTATCTATATCCACAGTAAAACGAGCCCTATATCGACATAATCTGAAAGGCCGCTCAGCAAAGAAGAAGCCACTGCTCCAAAACTGCCATAAAAAGCCAGACTACCGTTTGCAACTGCACATGGGGACAAAGATCGTACTTTTTGGAGAAATGTTTTCTGGTCTGATGAAACAAAAATAATGACCATTGTTATGCTTTGAGGAAAAAGGGGGAGGCTTGCAAGCCGAAGAACACCATCCCAACCGTGAAGCATGGGGGTGGCAGCATCATGTTGTGAGGGTGCTTTGCTGCAGGAGGGACTGGTGCAATTCACAAAATAAATGGCATCATGAGGAAGGAAAATGATGTAGATATATTGAAGCAACATCTCAAGACATCAGTCAGGAAGTTATAGCTTGGTCGCAAATGAGTCTTCTTAATTAACATTGACCCCAAAGCATACTTCCAAGTTGTGGAAAAATGGCTTAAGGACAACAAGGTCAAGGTATTAGAGTGGCCATCACAATCCTTGACCTCAATCCCATAGAACATTTGTGGGCAGAACTGAAAAAGCATGTGCGAGTAAGGAGGCCTACAAACCTGACTCAGTTGCACCAGCTCTGTCAGGAGGAATGGGCCAAAATTCACCCAACTTATTGTGGGAGGCTTGTGGAAGGCTACCAGAAAAGTTTGACCCAAGTTAAACAATTTAAAGGCAATGCTACCAAATACTAATTGATAGTATGTAAATTTCTGACCCACTGGGAATGTGATGAAACAAACAAAAGCTGAAATAAATAATTCCCTCTACTATAATTCTACTATAGAATCCCTCTACTATAATTCATTCTTTAAAAAAGTGGTGATCCTAACTGACCAAAAACAGGGATTTTTTTACTAGGATTAAATGTCTGGAATTGTGAAAAACTGAGTTTAAATGTATTTAAGGTGTATGTAAACTTCCGACTTCAACTGTACGTCTGTGAATGGCTCTGTGTGTTTGGGCTCTTAAGGGGGTCTTACGTGCTGTCACTGTCGGGTGCTTTGGTCAGTACACTCTGAACCAGGCCTGTCAGACTGGCTATCTGTTTCTCCATGGCCTCCATACGATCCAGACGATCCAGACGCTCCCTGGAGAAAGCCAGTAGGTTAACACACGCTGGTCAGTTAGGTTCACTCACACACACACAAACATGGAAGCTGGTGCACCCACACATCCCACAGTAATGTCAAAACATACTAGTATACACTAGAAAACACCTAGTGAAACACGTACTGTATAGAGGAAGCATGAAATATCAAACCACACATACACACACACACACATACTCACCTGGACTCAGAAGTCTCTCCAGGGAGTGGGGAGCTGTATCCGGGCGCAAACCTGCTCCCGTCCCCTCCTGGCCCGGCCTGCAGGACCAGAGGGTCAGAGCTGGAACTGGGCCTGGACTTGGGGCTCTCCACAAACACGGAAGAGGAGGCTGAGTCCTTGCGGAAGGTCTGCCTGACCGGAGAGGCTCGGCTGGGGGAGCTAGAGTACGAGTCCCCCCTGTCCCTCAGCTGCATATCAGGGATCTTCTGGGGGGAGGAGGGGGGCATGCGGAAGCCCATGCCCAGTGTGGCTGAGGAATAGGAGTCGGAGTATAGGGGACCTCCAGGCTTGTACAGGGCGTCCTCCAGCTCCCCCTGCAGGGCGGCAGCAGAGTATGTGCTGAGGGAGCGCACAGAGCCGCGGCGATACAGCCCACCAGACACGGGGAAGCCGAAGGGGTCTCCGATGGCAGCCAGCGACTGTGTGGAGGCGATGCTGAGGCGGCCCTCGTGTACCAGGCTGTAGGGGTCGGCGTACAGCCCCTCCTTCACCAGCATCATGTTCTTCCCAGAAACCTCCTCGTCGGGCTTGACGTCGCGGCGCTCCAGGATGGCGCTAGGGGAGGAGGACAGGCCGGCGTTGAGGCCCCCGTGGTGGGAGCCGGCTCCAGGGTGGTGGGAGTGCTGGGGCTGGTGCTGCTGGGGGTGCTGCTGGTGCTGGGAGTGTTGTTGTAACTGGGGGTGACTACCCGGCCCAGCAAAGGAGGGGGGCCGACCCCCGCTGTAAGACAGACGGGAGCGGGATGGGGAGCCGGATGGGGGCGAGGCGGAGGAGGAGGGCAGGGTGTTGAGGCGGCGGGTGGGGGAGGACTCTCGGGACGTGTACACCAGATCCCTCTGAAACGACATCAGGGACGGGGGTGGAGGGTAGGTTACCATGGATACCAGTGGATGAAAACGCTGTGCTCCCCCTCTGTGCCAGGCTGACAATCAGAGGATAGGAAATCACACTGACATTGGACAGTCTGTGGCAGCCTGGGCTCATCATCGCAAGCCCACATCAAATACCAGCACACAATCAACACGTGTGATTGAAGTCTATAGTAATGGCTCTATCCAAGAGTACAGTAAGGCTTATAGGATATGGGATTACCTACATGTATTGACTGTCACCTTAGAGTGTAATAACTGAAAATGAAAGAGCTTAAAAAAAGGGGCCTAGTCCAGCCTTATTGTTTCTTTCTTCTCCTTCCACTCGTCTAAGAGAACCTCTGAGCTCCTTTTAACCAACCCAACTAAACCCACTGGATTACAAAGAGCTGGTATTAAGCACTTCTCCATATCTGCACATATCCATTTCTTCTCTATTGAAGAGAAGTGAGAGAAAGCAGGAGACTAAACCACTCCTGGTTCATTGGAATGAATGTGAGGAATTTCCTCATCCACCACAGGTTCTTTCTTCTCTCCTCCACCGCTTGCCTGGATGGTCTAAAACTTTTTTTATTTATCTCTCTCTCCTGTTTGTCTTTCCTCAACCTACAGTAATTACCTCTCTCTCCTGTTTATGTCTCCTCAACCTACAGTAATTACCTCTCTCTCCTGTTTATCTTTCCTCAACCTACAGTAATTACCTCTCTCTCCTATTTGTGTCTTTCCTCAACCTACAGTAATTACCTCTCTCTCCTGTTTGTGTCTTTCCTCAACCTACAGTAATTACCTCTCTCTCCTGTTTGTGTCTTTCCTCAACCTACAGTAATTACCTCTCTCTCCTGTTTGTCTTTCCTCAACCTACAGTAATTACCTCTCTCTCCTGTTTGTGTCTTTCCTCAACTTACAGTAATTACCTCTCTCTCCTGTTTATCTTTCCTTAACCTACAGTAATTACCTCTCTCTCCTGTTTGTCTCCTCAACCTACAGTAATTACCTCTCTCTCCTCTTTATCTTTCCTTAACCTACAGTAATTACCTCTCTCTCCTGTTTATCTTTCCTCAACCTACAGTAATTACCTCTCTCTCCTATTTGTGTCTTTCCTCAACCTACAGTAATTACCTCTCTCTCCTGTTTGTGTCTTTCCTCAACCTACAGTAATTATCTCTCTCACCTGTTTCTTTCCTCAATCTACAGTAATTATCTCTCTCTCCTGTTTATGTCTTTCCTCAATCTACAGTAATTATCTCTCTCTCCTGTTTATGTCTTTCCTCAATCTACAGTAATTATCTCTCTCTCCTGTTTATCTTTCCTCAACCTACAGTAATTACCTCTCTCTCCTGTTTGTCTTTCCACAACCTACAGTAATTACCTCTCTCTCCTGTTTGTCTTTCCTCAACCTACAGTAATTACCTCTCTCTCCTGTTTGTCTTTCCTCAACCTACAGTAATTACCTCTCTCTCCTGTTTGTGTCTTTCCTCAACCTACAGTAATTATCTCTCTCACCTGTTTCTTTCCTCAATCTACAGTAATTATCTCTCTCTCCTGTTTATGTCTTTCCTCAATCTACAGTAATTATCTCTCTCTCCTGTTTATGTCTTTCCTCAATCTACAGTAATTATCTCTCTCTCCTGTTTATCTTTCCTCAACCTACAGTAATTACCTCTCTCTCCTGTTTGTCTTTCCACAACCTACAGTAATTACCTCTCTCTCCTGTTTGTCTTTCCTCAACCTACAGTAATTACCTCTCTCTCCTGTTTATCTTTCCTCAACCTACAGTAATTACCTCTCTCTCCTGTTTATGTCTCCTCAACCTACAGTAATTACCTCTCTCCTGTTTGTGTCTTTCCTCAATCTACAGTAATTACCTCTCTCTCCTGTTTGTGTCTTTCCACAATCTACAGTAATTACCTCTCTCTCCTGTTTGTGTCTTTCCTCAACCTACAGTAATTACCTCTCTCTCCTGTTTGTGTCTTTCCTCAACCTACAGTAATTACCTCTCTCTCCTGTTTATCTTTCCTCAACCTACAGTAATTACCTCTCTCTCCTGTTTGTGTCTTTCCTCAATCTACAGTAATTATCTCTCTCACCTGTTTCTTTCCTCAATCTACAGTAATTACCTCTCTCTCCTGTTTGTGTCTTTCCTCAATCTACAGTAATTATCTCTCTCACCTGTTTCTTTCCTCAATCTACAGTAATTACCTCTCTCTCCTGTTTGTGTCTTTCCTCAATCTACAGTAATTACCTCTCTCTCCTGTTTGTGTCTTTCCTCAATCTACAGTAATTATCTCTCTCACCTGTTTCTTTCCTCAATCTACAGTAATTATCTCTCTCTCCTGTTTATGTCTTTCCTCAATCTACAGTAATTATCTCTCTCTCCTGTTTATGTCTTTCCTCAATCTACAGTAATTATCTCTCTCTCTGCTGTTTATGTCTTTCCTCAATCTACAGTAATTATCTCTCTCTCTCCTGTTTCTTTCCTCAACCTCTCCTACTCTCCTTCCTCTAGTCATCCCTGTGTCTTTGCCTCCTCATCCTTTTTAAATATCCTCTTTCCTTTCTCCTAATCTTCCCATACAGTATACTGTAAAGTGATGATGGACAGGACCGTGTATAAGAGCCATTGCAGAGGGAGGGCATCATACACACACACACACACACACACACACACACACACACACACACACACACACACACACACACTTGTACAGAGGAGTCGGGACACATACTTACATAAAACCCTGAAAACACAGTTAAAACCAACTATCCAAACCCAAAAATGTACACCCGGGAGCAGTTCAATGTCAAGATGTTAGTTAACATGCAGGGTAGTCCCCAGCACAGCACTGAACTAGGAGGGGGTGTGCAGTTCACACACACAGTTATAGAACAAAGAGCCAGCAAAGAGCCAGCAACATGAATGTTCTTCAAAGGCCTGGCTTTACCCTCCTGGAAATAAGAACTCTCCATGATTTAATTGAATCTAGTTCATCTGGGATATTTTGGTGTTCCTTCATACACAATTTAGGGATTTTAGTATGCACGCACTCACAAAAACACACTCATATGCACAGACAGAGGCCCACACACACACACACACACACACACACTCTCTAATTATTTGCATAGGTAATGGCTGATTCATCCGCAATGTAGTGTGACTATTACAGATGGAAGGGACTGAAAACAGGACAACTTCAAGGTTCCTTGAACTCAACCAAAACAGAGACATGCACAGGGGGTGAAACAAGCTCATCTCCCTGGGAAACATTGTTATTTGTCCAGGCAGCATATGGTGCTCTTGAAGATAAAAGTACTGCGCAGCGGGAATATCTGGAGAAATAACCTATACGCCTCCACAACCTGTCAAACTTACTGTTGCAACATAAACACAAAAGAGCTGTTGCACCTTCAAAGGTCAACGCCCAACAGTAGTGTGACAGTATCAGTATTTATAGTAGAATCCAGAGCCCTCCATCCACCTATCTCCCTATCAGACGCCCAGCCCAGCTCCACCCCCCTCCCCCTCACCCTTCTCACCCCTCCCTGTCTCACCCTAAGGTCCCCGTTGACCAGGTGTGTGGCGGGGTAGGAGGCGTAGATGGGCTCCTTGCGGTAGATCTTGATGATGCTGCGGTCCTGGATGTCCCGGATGTCCTCCAGCTCGTAGAAGACGTTGCGCGCCTCGTCCTTGATCAGGATGGCCGTGTTGGAGGACTTGAGCATCCCCGCCGTCAGCTTCTGGGGGAACATGTGCACGATGAGGGCGTGCAGCGTGTCCAGGCTGCTCAGCTCGTGGGTGATGTGCACCCGCCGCGTCTCATCCCCAAACTGCAGGAACAGCACGCCTGGAGAAGGAAAGTGATGAAGAGAGAGGGGGAGAGAATTGATCATATATTTTTAAGATCTTTTCTAAATTTACTGAACAGCTAGAGAGAGATTATGACAGTGGGGAAAGGTAGAGAGAGGCTGGGTCAAAGGGCAGCAGGCCGGATTTGAACCTATACTGACAGCGTAGATGTGTTGACCACACTAGGCCACAGAGAGAGGATTTAAAGTCAAGGATGAAGGTGGCGCAGGAGATAATAGAACAATAGAGGAAGGGGTGACGAAAGTCAAATGAAAAGGAGAGAGAGATAAAGGGAATGTCTGGTTGATAAACAGAGGAGGAGGAGGTGGGAGTGAGAGAGTGCCACTGTTCTAAAGCACTGCATAAAGTCCTCTTCCAAAGGGCTCATCATCTGTCACTGTCACTGCTTTTACAGCGCTCTGTTTCTCCCTGCGTGCTTAGCATCGCCTACACCCACCAATGTTTATAAGTCTGATCCATCCACACTGTAAAGCTGTCCCAACGATGAGTTCACACTTATGATACTGTAGTTCACACCGTAAAGCTGTCCCAACGATGAGTTCACACTTATGATACTGTAGTTCATACTGTAAAGCTGTCCCAACGATGAGTTCACACTTATGATACTGTAGTTCACACTGTAAAGCTGTCCCAACGATGAGTTCACACTTATGATACTGTAGTCCACACTGTAAAGCTGTCCCAACGATGAGTTCACACTTATGATACTGTAGGCCACACTGTAAAGCTGTCCCAACGATGAGTTCACACTTATGATACTGTAGTCCACACTGTAAAGCTGTCCCAACACTGAGTTCACACTTATGATACTGTAGTCCACACTGTAAAGCTGTCCCAACACTGAGTTCACACTTATGATACTGTAGTCCACACTGTAAAGCTGTCCCAACACTGAGTTCACAGGTATGACACTGTAGTCCACACTGTAAAGCTGTCCCAACACTGAGTTCACACTTATGATACTGTAGTCCACACTGTAAAGCTGTCCCAACACTGAGTTCACACTTATGATACTGTAGTCCACACTGTAAAGCTGTCCCAACACTGAGTTCACAGGTATGACACTGTAGTCCACACTGTAAAGCTGTCCCAACACTGAGTTCACACTTATGATACTGTAGTCCACACTGTAAAGCTGTCCCAACACTGAGTTCACACTTATGATACTGTAGTCCACACTGTAAAGCTGTCCCAATGCTGAGTTCACTCAATATGACTCTGTAGCAGAAATAAATGAATAATAGGTCAGGATTTGAATCATAACTTAATGTCTATGAACATATGATCCCTGTGCTAATAATGAAATGCAGTGCAGTGTATGGCTGTATATGGTTGTTGTGTCCCAGATATGTAAAGTGAGGCGTGGATGATCCAGTGTTGTGTAAGCAGTAACGCACCACAGGGCAGGCAGGCAGAGAATCATCACACTCATCTGAGGGTGCGAAGAGACACCAGGCTGTAGGTTACATGACTAACCCAGGAGCTGTGTGATTGGTGCCTGATAAAAACACCCAGCCAGGAGTGCATAACTTACGCTTCTGAAATGGCTACAAAATATGCAAATGTATTCACAATTCAATCACTTCGCAATAATTCATATCGAATAGTGAATGCAAATAAACCGCAAAACGCGAAAGGAATTGGGAATGGGAATAATTATTTACTATGTAAGTGGATAAGGTTTGATAAGATAGCAGATAAACTAGGTAAATGTTAATATGAAAATGGCATGAAGCCATTCTGATTAGATGAGTAAGTTGAAGTCCACAAAAGCTTTGGGATGAGGAAAATGTTGCCTCAGCTATGTAGCTGGTAAAGGCTGCTACATGGTCATGTATATGTCATGCAGTGGCAGTCGGTGACGTTTAAGATGAGGGAGGATGTTCATTTATTTTATGACCATGGCCTTATTTCTATGACAGCATATTGGATGACTGTCATTCATATTCTCATTCACCCAGCTCAATGTAACATCAATAGGTTTAGGCTACTACATGATACTTTAATTTGGCCTATACCCATCATGAGTTCCTATTGGACAAATTCAGGTATGTTTATCCCCATTTCGTTCCATATTGATTCCTTTAAAGAAATGTTTTTCAACGGAATCGGCAGAATGAATACACCCCTGATCACACGCAAAAACAGTTCACTTTCATATCAGCCACATGTAAACAGCTTGATCACTTTGCTTGTTAATTCCTTCTTGCATCTACATGCTGTCCTCTCACCTTTTCCATTCGCTTGTGGGCTTCAGTGCACAACACATCAGCTGTTTGTTACCAGGCAAAAAAATTCAACAGCATCTCTCTTGCTTCTCCTTAGTATTTTAAGAAATGAATTTGTTCAAAACTGTTCAACTATTTTCTTTCTATCTCTTTGAGTCAGTTACTCACCACATTTTAAGCACTGCAGTGCTAGCTAGCTGTAGCTTATGCTTTCAGTACTAGATTAATTCTCTGATCCTTTGATTGGGTGGACAACATGCCAGTTCATGATGCAAGAGCTCTGATAGGTTGGAGGACGTCCTCCGGATTACTGTGTAAGTCAATGGAAGAGGGTGAGAACCGTGAGCCTCCTAGGTTTTGTATTGAAGTCAATGGTGATACCCTACAGAGTGCTGTTGAGGTTACAGTAGATCTTCATTGCAAAACAGTATGTCTTAATCAATTATTTGGTGACATGTGAATATATTTACTATAGGTTTATCTAAAAAGGATAACTGTTTTAAAGTTTCACTCTTTTTTATTTTTGTGGAATTCACTGAGGAGGATGGTCCTCCCCTTCCTCCACTGAGGAGCCTCCACTGATGTAATGTATATTCTCTGCACAGTCTTACTATAGCAGTAGTTGGTAAAGGTTAAGACGTGATCATGTACACGTCATGTATAGTTTCTGTACTGTCTGGGTCATGTCCAGCTCCAGTGTGGGTGTTGGGTCTCACCTGGGGAGCGCAGCTTGTTCTGGCTGGCCGAGCGGGACAGGGGCAGACTCTGGCGGAAGCGGTCGGTTCGGCTGAACCCCAGGGGGATGTCAGCCTCAGACATGGTCTCAGCCAGAGACTCAGCCGAGGCAAAGGACAGCTTAGCGGCCTGGTCAGCTAGCCCAGACTGGGTGGACTGGGAGTGACGTGGGCTACGACTCTGGAGGAGAGAAAGTGAGAGAGTTTGTTTGGCGAGAGGAGAGCGAGAGAGAGGCAGAAAGAATGGATTTGACAGAGAGGAGTACGGAGAAACGTGAAAGAGGTAACAAACAATAAACAGACTATAAGACAAACAAACACAATTAAGATTGGCATAATGTCTCAGCATGTCAGGACCAACATTCATACAACTGATGCCATCTTTCCTCTTTCTGATAGGGTGGGATGGAATCATGTGACGGTGCCTGTTGGTTCACCAATGCTGACAGCAGAGGGATACAGCAAGGCAGAGGTCCAGAACACAACACCTTCAGAACTAAGGAAACACTGAGGACCAGTAGGTAGGAATGGGGAAGATACAAAATAACCTGGTGGGCATTGAGACCTGTTTTAATGTTTAAACGCTTATGTAAAGTTCTCTCTCCCCCTACACCTGCATCCTCTCCCTATTGGTTGGGGCCCTGCTGGCCTCTGGCCAACCTTAAATGAGTGCAGGCCAGGGCTGTCTGGATTAGACAAGGCCATGTAGATCCAGATCAGGGCTGTCACTCTGGGTTTATTCTACTGGCCTGGACCTGGCCTGGGCCCAGGCAGCATCTCTTCTTCCTCAGCTGCTCTGCTGCAGCTGCTACTAGACTGTGTTCTGCTAGGCTGCTGTGTTCTGTTCAGTGAGCTGGCTCCCCTATCCCCACCGCCGGGTCTCCTCCAGCTCCCAGACTCCGTTAATGAGCTCCCAGAATGCTCGCTGACGACTGTTAGGATTGCAGAGCCAGCCAGACACATCGAGCCCACGTTACATTACAGTACAGTGCCTGCGCCCCTCGCTAGTAGAAAACAACTTCTCCTCTGCTCTTTCTGTCATTTCATCCCTCGTTCTGGTTTAATAAGAATTCAGAATGTTTTTTTCCGAGGCTCTCATTAACTTTGTATTTAGGAAGGCGAGACGCAGCCTCACAGAGTGCTGTTCTCATTGACTCCCAGCAGTGCTCGCTTTGGGGTCATTCACAAATACACGCAACATGCATGCACACACACCACAGGAGGCTGTTGAGGGGAGGATGGCTCATAATGATGTCTGGAACGGCGCAAATGGAATGGCATCAAGCACATGGAAACCATGTGTTTGATGTATTTGATACCATTCCACTCCAGCCTTTACTACGAGCATGTCCTCCCCAATTAAAGTGCCACCAACCTCCTGTGACACACACATACAAACTCACAGACACACACATGCACGCACACGTGCACTCACACACACACACACACACACACACACACACACACACACACACACACACACACACACACACACACACACACACACACACAGACACACACACACAGACACACACACACACACACACACACACACACACACACACACACACACACACACACACACACACACACACACACACACACACACACACACACACTGTTCATACTGCAACCACACACATTTACACAGTGTAGTCACACACACAGCCCCAAAACAGAGTGGTGGCACTTGTAAATGACTGCACTGTTTGAGCTAGGAAGATAAGCACTTCGCTACACCTGCGATAACATCTGATAAATATGTGTGTGCGACAAATCATATGTGATTTGATTTGATTTGGTGGGCAGGCAGACAGTGTCTGAGCACCCAGGGAGAGGGTGGCTCTGAACGATCGCCCCCACTGTGCTTTCTAATGGGGTCATTTATCTAAGCAACGACCCGAACTGAGCAGGGAGCACAACAACCCAGTCCATAGCACCACACAGCAGCACATATATTGTACACCAGCTCCAGTGAGCCAAGCAGAGCTCCAGGGCTAAACAAAGCCAGAGCACAGATGGATAAAACACAGCCATCAGCTTGACTCAGCACAGCAGAGCTAAAAGATACATATCCTATAGAGGAGTGAGCCGCATTTCTAATCACACCAATAATCAAAGGAGGCCTCTAGTGTCTCCAACATGTCAGCGAGCTGACGTGGAGCTAGCACTAGTCCCTGGAGTTTGTGTGTCTACATAACAGAGGATCTTTTCAACAAATCACACCGAACCGGGGAGACCATGCAAAATATCAAACAGAACTCAGGACGAAGTGGAGAGAGGGAAACTAGCTCCGTCTCTCTCGCACACACAGGAGAGATCTGTCAACAAACTCCAGCAACTCACCTAATGAGAATCTTTCACTCAGGTGTGAGTCATTCTATAGTAGCTTGGAGAAACACTAAACACTTAAGAAACAAAGGTAGATTCCCCAAGTGGAACAAAATATGTTCTCTCCATGTGTTGGAGGAAAGAAGCCATATCGACTTGGTGTTGTTGCGGTAGATACTTTATGTAAAGGTGTCAAAGTGATATCCCACTGGGCACAAACATCAATTCAACGTCTATTCCACTTCGGTTCACTGTAATTCCATTGAAATGGCGTGGAAACAACGTTGATTCAACCAGTGGGTGCCCAGTGGGATAGAACACATAGAAGCGTTCCTAGAACCATTTCCTCCTGTGCGTCATCATGGGCAGGTAAAATCACTCACCATCTGCTGGGAGATCTGTAATGCTATACACGCTCACTCTCTTCAGAGGAAAACAGTGATTGCACCTCTTCCACTCTTCTCTTCACCTTTTCATCTCCCCCTTCCCTCTCCCTATCACCCTATGTTGTCAATCCAGGCTTTTTCAATAGCGCTCAGTTACTGTGAGGAGCCCACACTTTTATAATACCACAGAGGAAGAAAACAAGATGATCTTACAGGAAATATAATTGAACGGAAAGGAGGACACAGCGGGCTCCAACATACCTGGGACTATGAACTGCTTTAAATCCCACAACAAACCCAATCTCTCCCGCTTTTCTCTCTCTCTCTCTCCCTCCCTCTCCGTTTCTCTTATTTTGTCTCTTGTACATTTTTTCTATTTTTTATTTCACCTTTATTTAACCAGGTAGGCTAGTTGAGAACAAGTTCTGCGACCTGCCAAGATAAAGCAAAGCAGTGCGACACAAATCAAGAACAGAGTTACACATGGAATAAACAAACATACAGTCAATAACACAGTAGAAAAAAAGTCTATATACTGTGTGCAAATGAGGTAAGATAAGGCAATAAATAGGCCACGGTGGTGAAATAATTACAATTTAGCAATTAAACACTGGAGTGATAGATGTGCAGAAGATGAATGTGCAAGTAGAGATACTGGGTTGCAAAGGAGCAAAACATAAATAAAACAAAATAACAGTATGGGG